>NC_056726.1:33030532-33103032 GCF_019279795.1 Protopterus annectens
ATTGCCAAGGTATTTTTTTTGTTTGTCTTTTCAGCTTTTCCCAGTTAGGGGTCGCCACAGCAGAACTCCGGTTCGCTAATGATTGGCAGTCGCTTTTTATGGTGCCGAGTTGCTAGCCCGACGCCCAACATTCAGCGAAGGCACGCCCATTCACGCATGTCTTTCAGAGGCCAGTCAACCATGGGGTGGACATGCAGACTCCACACAGAAGGCACTCCAGCCGAGAATTGAACAGGAGAACCTCTTGCTGTGAGGCAACAATGCTACCGCTGTACCACCACGGCTACATAATTGCCTAAGTATAACAATATAAAAATGCTGTTGTTGTAGATCTCAGGGAAGATTAACAAATTTTCTATTTATTTCCCATGACTGTGCCTTTGTTCCATCATATGTTCTCCACAGAAGGCTCATTTTTCATTGAAAGACTGATCATTAAACTATAAAAGTAACTTTTTATAAATAACATTTTTATTGTTATCACAGAAACATATGCATTATATCTCCATATCTGGGTCTACTTCACAGGACTGAAATATCATTTGACTGACTTTCATTTGACCAAGACCAAAATACCTAATTTTCAAAATACTGAAAACTCACATGACTGAAACTCATTATACTGAAAGCTTACAATGCTGAATTTCAAAATACTAACTTGCAAACCTTAGACATGCACACTTACAACACCGATGGCAAACTCTTTCCAGAACTTAAAAACTACTTATATACCTTCTTAACAGAAACTGGACAATATAAAACCAAAGTAGATGGGGGGTATGCCCCCACACCCCCTAACTATATATACTAAATGCAGCATCACACTGCAGTGGGGAAAAGGGCTTATATCTTTTACTTACCTTACAGTAGTCTACAGATTGCTAGTACTGCTGGGAATGCACAAAACATCTGGCTTATTACTTTAGATACTTCCCATAAAAATGTAAACAGACATACCCACATTTAGAAACATTGCAACACAACTTTCTACATGGCTATTGGTATTCTGACAATCAGCGCTCTAGGTTACAGTAATTCTTTTTATCACAAGCAAGTCACAGGAGAAGGGAAACCCACATCAAGTCTATAGCTTACAATTCAGTATAATGAGATTCAGTCAAATGAGTTTTCAGTATTTTGAAAATTCTGTATTATGGTTTCTGTGATGCACGTGCCCTGGCCCAGCAATCAAGGAGCCTCAATCCTCACCACTAACACCAGAGTCTCATATATGAGGAAAGGATAACTAATGCACACAGTAAAGTGCAATTTCCCTTAAGAGCACACAGAGATCACAGTCAATCTGGGGCTGGTCACTCCCTTGCTCTCCAGGTCCCCAGTAAGACTCCCCACTGGCACAGCTATAGGGTCCAGATCTCATTCTAGTGGGCAAGCTAAAACCTGCACCACCCTCTCTGTCCAACCAGTGCTTTGTGTCCCTGCCCAAGTAGCTGACACACACACACACACACACACACACACACACACACACACACACACACACACACACACACACACACTTTGAGAAGCATTTATACAACCACACAGACAACCCTGGGGAAGGCTGGCATAGGTTCTCCAGCTGCGCCCCTTTTTCCCAGACTATACGGACGTACCAGCTGCCACCACCCACTAATATTCATCAGCTACTCAAAGGCCCTTAAAAGGGTGTCCAATTTTTACTGTGCAATGTTATTATCCAATTGGTAGTATAGCCCAGGGCTAAAGCTATTGAAGTGGCTTTGTACAATTTTACCAAAGGCATGCAAGTACTCTAAAGAGCTTAAATTATTTCTACAAAAATAGCCACAGTTGGAAGGGTTTAAAAATATTTAATAATAAATAATAACAGCATAAGACAATACTTTTTAGTACACAGTGCTAGTCAAGCGTTCAGAGATCACAGAGAAATAGTTAAAATAATTCAGTAGTACAGCTGTGACATCATAGAAAAAACAGTTAGTCTAGTTTTTCTAGTTTCTAGTTATTTCTAAGAGAAAACACAAGTCTAAGATAAACTTACATATAGAGCAAGACAGTGTTGGTCAGTTGGATGGTCAGGACAAAAATGCTTAATGCTCTCTGATTCCCTCTGTTTTTAAAATCACATTCCTGGTTCACATTACATCATTCTTCACACTTTCCTGGGGTGCCAGGCTAACAGAAACTACATTTACATTATTCACCTCTGGGCAGAAACTAGAGCAATAAAGGACATTTATGCATGCAAATTTGGCCATTAACTCTGGCCTTAAAACAATAGGCAGGATGCCTTACTCTAGACTTGCTGACTCCGAGTTTTAACATCAAAGGGTCAGAACATGCTTTACTTGGTCAGTAGAGTGCATTGTTGCTACATTTTTTCCAGTTCCACATGTAACACTATTTTTACCATTTAAGACAACAAGCCTGTGGTTTACATTAATATTTACAGATGACAGAATTATATCCAAAATTCTACCTGGCTAGGCTGGCAGCCTTCATCTATCTTCACCCAATCTTCACAGTTTTGGTCAAATGAAATTCAGTCAAATGAGATTTCAGTCATGTGAAGTAGACCCCTATATCTATATATATTTATACACAAGTACACACACACACACACACATATATATTTATATACGTATGCATATGTACATGCATTTGTGTGCCCCTGTACTTGCCATTTTTCCTAACCCTGACATGTAGTTTAGCCTAAAAAAGCCCTTTCCATAACACTATCATTACACTGACTAATTTGAGGTGAATGTGTGGTATGGTTATGGGTAGTACATAGTAAAAGGAAATCAATTTTCTCTTTTGATGTACTGAGTGCCACTGTTTAGTGTTGTTGACATAACGATTGGTCAATGTGTTTTTGTAGATGCTTTTTGTGTCGATTATTTTACATTTCTGTATAGACAAAGAAACAGCATTCATACATACATACATAATTTCTATTAATTTTCTTTTGGCGCATATATTTAAGACTATGGCAGATATAACTAGACTTTACAGCAGTCCTGGGTTAGATTCCCAAACCTCAATTTACCTATACTGTGACACTGAGAAAATCACTTGATCAGACAGTGCTCACATGTTACTTGTTTTGTAGAACATCAATCAAGTAGTGTAACAACTTCTCTCTTATTTAAGTCTTGCTTTCACGGAAACATGCATTAACTTTTCAGGAATGATGCAGCTTGTTTCCCACATTTTTGTAATCTCACATTCTAAACCATTTGTTACATACATGCCTTATTTGACATTCTATGATAAATGGAAATATAACTCCATTTAAATATATTTATTTTCTCGCCCCATGAATCTGCTCACTTAATCAAAAGTGATTTGTGCATCATTGATTTTTATGTGAAGAAGTATAACTCAAAATTCTATAAAAGTTAATAAAAAATCTTTGCAGTGGGGTGAAAACCCTGCATCTCAAACACTACCCAAATTATGTATGCCAGTTTCCACTACTGCACTACATTGGGAAAAGGGAAAACAAAACCACTGCACTATATCACCAGGTTGCTCCATAAAAATAATAGCGGCTCTGCTTAATTGCAACAAAAGAATAAAATTTAACTAAAGGCGTTTGATGGATAATGCCTCACTGAAGTGCAACAGCCTTTACTTGTCTGTCTCTTAATTCCTTAATTCTTAACTCTTTCACATGTACACTTTAATCCTTTTAAATATCTGTCCACTGTTGTTGCACTCTGTTTTATTCCATCTTCTGCCAGCAAAATAAGCAAACATTACCTGATACACTGTCCTAAAACAGTATGTCCTATATCACCCTTCTATGCTCTTTCCTCCTCGACTTTAACACTCTTATTTCACAGAAGTTAATTTTATGTTCTCCTTCTTGTAGACCAGCTACTGGTGTCTTAGTAATTTCTACCATTAGTGTTCTCTTCACTCATTTTTAAATATACCCACCAGACATTATTGAGACCTTTCAAGTATGGATTACCTAATACCAAATTAATTTCAAAAGTAAAATTTAGTCTTTCATCTTGTGTCATGGATGCGCCCTTACAACCTTCTTTCTGTATATTTTTTTATATTTCAATTGTTTATGTCCCTGGTAGACCAGATTTATCCCCTCAGTCTCCAACCAGCATCCCAAAAGGAACAAATGAGACAATAATGCATTATGCTTATGGTAGCCTAAACCATACTTTGTGTCTTGTCAGTATATAAGCCGCAATAAACACCATAGAACTTTTACCAGATTTTTATCCATCACAAGAGACAACCATCAATTTTCCACCACCATACATTATGAGGGGCCCAGCAACCTAACCACTGGTCAGTCATGATTACTCTTTCTTCTACCTGATCACTTGGTTCTTTCATTCTTTCATTTACTATTCCACTGCTCGTGCTTCACTTTTTATATCCTGCTTTATTTTACATATTGTTCAGTTTTTGTTGTCACCCTATTATTCAAACTTACCAAGCATAATCTATTTCCATTAATGCCTTTGCTGGAAAAAACAAAATTAGTACATATAAATACGCCCCTTTAATAGCATTACTCACACTACATTATATTTTTGTAAACTGTCTGCCTACCCATTATAAAAGCGGGTCTATATTAGCTAACCGAACGCTTACATAATCGAATTACACGTAAACGGACTATATGGAACGAAATCTTATAAAGTTGAAGAGCTATAAATATGAAAATGTTTTAATTGAAATGTTTTAGTTGGCCAAATACGTTGTATTCACATTTGCTTGCCTACGTAACAGTGCATACATGAAACTATAATCAATGTTTAGTAATGAAACAATAAAAGAGAAATAATATATGACGTATATTATATTTATGTGTATAGCATGTTGTATAACATATACAGTACAGTTTTTTTACAATGTTTTATGATACAAAACCAATATAAAAGTCTGAGAGACGTGCTTATGCTTGTTTTGCACATGCGCTAAATTCAACATGGCTAACGAAACACTGCATACACCCGGAGTTATGGGAGAAGTCTATGATACGGTAAAATCACAGAAAGGCAGGGATATGCTAAATATCGATGGCTGTTTAATTTAGAGAAAACAGTTAAGGAAAAACACTATTAGTGTTGTAAACTGAAAGTTAAAGACAGGTGTAAAGGTCGGGTAATAACTCGAAAATACACCGAAGGAGCAGTCCTGTTAAAATCTACAGAACATCACCATCTCCCAAATGTCACTGAAGTAGAAAAATATGTTGCCTGTGACAGTCTAAAGCAGAGTGCTAGAGTGTGTAGGGCCACCCTTTCATTAGTGGTTGACGACGTTATAGCAAGCACGTCTCTTGAAACAATATTGTCTTTGCCATCACGTAGATCCATGTTACAACAGGTCAATAGGGTGAGACGTAAGAATATTAAATGTTATACAAAGCTTTTTACAACCTTAGATAGTGTAGATCCTAGTAGCTCCAACCTTAAAGAGGGTACATTTCTGCAGAAATGGAAACTTGGCATACATAATAATCTGCATGTCTTATTGTTTTCCATTGTTGAGAATCTACTTAATTTGAGTGAATCTAAAATATGGTTAATGGATGGAGTGTTCCTCACTAAAGCATGTTTATGTAGACAGCTATACAGCATACATGCTGTGGTGACAGTAGGAGATAACACTAAATGTCTTCCATTGGTGTTCTGTCTTATGTCTAAAAAGTGTTTTAGGTCATACAACTTTATGTAGGACTGTCTGTTTGAGATGTTAAATGATGCTAAGCTAACTGTTACTGTACAATTTATTTTGTCAGATTTTGAGCTTGTAGCTATTAAAAGCATTAAATATAACTTCACTAACGTTATCAATAAAGGCTGTTTGTTCCACTTTGCTCAGACTATATGGCGTAGAGTGCAAACGCTAGGTCTAGCTACATTATATGGTAAATGCGCATCATTTCAGCTTTATGTAAAAAAGCTAATAGCTCTTGCATTTCTAAATGTAGATGAAGTTATTCCTGCGTTTCAAAATCTTTCTAAATCATTCCCTACTTCGGGAAAGGAGTTAGTACAGTATTTCTCTGATGTATTTGTTCTTGGCAAACATCGTAAACAGCAGACCCGCCTTAGTAATGTTGACAGGTTTCCACCTATGTTTTCTATACAGTTTTGGAATGTTTCGGATTTGAACAGGTTATGTTTACCCTGAATGCAGACCCATGTGGAGGGGTGGCATAGAAGAATTTGCTGTCTACATGGTAGGAGAATATGTGATATCCTTTGCATTTTATCTGTATTGGTCAGGGAGCAAAACAAGGTGAATGAAACAAGAGTTAGGTTGTTGTCTGCAATACCACCTTCGCCTAAAAAGAGAAAGACATTGGACCGCTGCTACAGGTTAGAAAGTGTCATAAAACATAAGGCTACCTACATGCAGGATGACTTCTTACGATATGTGGCTATGTTATTGAAAGTGTAGTGCAAGACCGCTACTTTTCAGTTGTGGATAATTTACGTATTTGCTGTTATTACGAGGTGTAATGTAGGATTGTGTTTAATAATTTGTGTTACGTTTCACAGCATGTACTTGGTTTAGGGACTTATTATTTTGTCACGTATTGTGGTGAATGGTTAGAAAGATATTAGTTTATTATGTGCATAGCTTTTTTTCATGCACTGGGTGCTTCGGTGTTATTTCAATTATATGATTTTCGGCAATTTAGCTTTTCTATTATATGCGCTTTCATTCTATATAGCTCGTTTACGTGTAATTCGATTACATAAGCGTTTGGTTAGCTAATATAGACCCATAAAAGCTACTTCATCTATCACACAATTATACACATCTAAAGATCACCCATCATTTTCATTAATATAATCCATTTATCGCTAGCTATTACACACTTGATACATTAATCATGGTACATCGCACTACATTCAAGAAATTAGTATGTGCTTCCCATCAACTAAAATATAAATAGTCAAAAACAGAAATTCTTAATTCATATTTCAAATAATATATTATTGATGTGAACAATCATTCTTTAATTTATATTATTTGGGTTTCCATGTGATGCATATCTTATCAAGTACCTGGTTAAACATCATCATGTGCCAAAATAAACTGTAAAAGTAGCAAGACAGAAGAGAACTTTAAAGTCTCTATAGTGCCTCATAGCTTTCAACATTTTCCTATATCATTTAGTACTCACAAGGAATTAATTCAACTCCCACATTGACCCATAATACTATATATGTGTTTACATTTCCCCATGTACTACTATAACTTGCTTTTGAAATAAAGGAAGGATAAAACAAAGGGCTGTTCTTTTTTGGTTTATTTACTGTATCATCCATTATGCCCTTTATAACCGATACACAAACATCTATAGGTTCTTTTAGACATAGCTAAACTCAGTTACATGAAGCATCATATCTTACTCAAACTAGGATGGCATTAAACTAGATAGAAAACATACACAAAAGGGGAAAAACTCACCTTTATGGCATATTTAATAATTTGCATGGTCAACTTTTTCAGCCCTAAATGAAATGTACCTACATCTGTCTCTTTACTGCACATTTTTGTTTGATATATCACACTTTGCAAACTCTTCATTTCCCTTAAACTATCAGTCTTGCTGCCCCCCCCCCAATCTATTTAACCTGCTTGTACCAGGAGTTGCTCTTATAAACAGGGCAATCTTCATAGCTGAACTTGATCTTCCCTTGCAGTCATCTTCTGTCTCTCCAGTTGTATTTATGTCTCTTTGTTCATTTAGATCCTTTTCCATTTGGCTCATTACTAACTGCATCAGTTTCACAACAATTAGTTATTTCACGATCACAAACCATTCATGAGGATCATCAAATGTCAGCGACATCTCATTCCAAAATGCCATTGATACTGTATGGGTCTTTAAATTTCAGGTCTTCATATTTACATTCCCTCACCTTATCAGCAGACTGAAAATAATTCCTTAAAGTCACTGCTAAAGGATCTCTTTACACAAAAACATATCCTAGCTGGCACACTACATTTTCTGTTTAAAGCAGAAATATGAAGCAATTTTTTAAGTGATTACAAATGTAAACCATTTATTTAGATTTGTGATCACTTTAGTTCACTGTATATAACAATTCTTCTTGAATTTTTCATAACTTCACTTTGAGAAAAGTTTGCTCAGTTTGTTATATTATTTAGTATTATGCATTTGCTTTTAAAAATTGAAATTGGGTGGTTAAGTTTAATTATTTTAACTGTCTTTAATGCTGTCTGCTTATCTTTGGAGTGGAGCTTGTCATATGAGACAATTCTAGCTTAAAGATATAATTTTAGGTAAGTGATTCCCGCGGTGATATTGCTCACTAACATATCTATAATAATTTCTATAGTATCAGTGTGCAGCAATGAGTTGCTGTTATTTCTGATCATCAAACTTACGGTGTTGAGAATAAAAATCTGTGGGCCAAATTCAATAATGCCTATGCCTACGATATGTATTCAAGAACATCCATATCACATTTGTTGTGCTTTCTAGTCACTCAGAAAGATTATACTAAGTGTACATGTAGTCTGCAGTTTGTGGTAACCCTTATGAAACTCTATCAGTATTTAAAGCTGCATGAAAATCAGTAGGAAAATTAAAATCAGAAGAAAGAAAGTGAGTTATGCCTGTGTTGTCTGTTCACTCGGAACAGTGAACACTTAGTGTAGGTTTTATTAAATCTTGGGGTGTGTCTCTTGAGATGGTGAGCACCACATGGAATTCTGTGGTCTTGCATGGCTGTCCACTTTTTTAATACACCAGGAGATATATTAAAGGTTTTCAGTAATTAACTTGATAAATAATGGAGATATTTACTTGTTGTACATATTATTTGGTGTGTGTGTGTGTGTGTGTGTGTGTGTGTGTGTGTGTGTGTGTGTGTGTGTGTGTGTGTGTATGTGTAGAGAGAGCAATGTTTATATCAAGAATTATAGCTTAGACAAATGACTCGATAGACAATGAACTCATGACCATAAAAGGTTACTTTGAAGGAATTAGCAATAAATAATGGCATTAACAGTGGCAAAAAGAAAGGATCTTTACTAATCTCGTTAAGATTAAATAAAACTGATACAGTCTCTTACAGGAAATACATTTGTTAGAACACAATTTCAATAAAATAAATTAGGAAAATAATGAAATCCTACCAAGTTCTTCCTTTACACTGAAAAGAAAAGGCATGATTGTGTTATGGGGATTCATCATATAATGCCAAAAATCATAGCTAAATATACATACTCTAAAATAATGTGCTCAGTTATTAATAAGACAAGTTTTACTTGTGCAAATGTGTATTTGGTTCTCAGAAACTGTAGCTAAGTAACTGAAAGAATTGTTAAAAATAGTATTCAGTAATTTGAAAGGAATCTTAATCTTGGTGTGAGACTTAACTGTATTATAAGAAAGAAGATTTGAATGCCAAGGAGTCTGATATTTTAAATCCAGCTAAAGCTCTAAAAGAAAGGAAAGAAAAATAAAGTCTTAAAGATGTTGTACATTATTCTATATTAAATTCTTATTTTTAGACATTATTCAGATGTTTGGAACGCAGAAAAGAAATAATACAATATATATATATATATATATATATATATATATATATATATATATATATATATATATATATCACTAATGAGTTAAAAATAAAATAGAAAAATTAAAAAAAAACTTTCCTCGTCGTTTGTCTGATCATAATACTTTATGTTATTATTTGGCAATTAATGTTAGAAAATTTACATTGTCCACAAAAAATATCTTCTTACATGACTAAAATATTTTGATTTTTACTGGTTAACTAAAATATGTTAATTTTTACTGGTTAATTACAACAATTAATGAATACTTACAGAGTAACAATAATGGGGAGGTAAATTTTATAATATTTCGGACTGCTTTTTTTATTTGACAAAGTTAATTGCTATTGCAATAAAAGAATAGTGAATTTTTGTTAATACAAGAGAAGTTGTATAAAGACGAATGTTCAAAAAGAAAAGATGGTATTAGTTTAGCAAAAACATTAACTAAAGACTATCAAGAAAATATAAATCATAAATCTCAAACAGTGCTAAAAAAGTTAAGCTGCAGCCATATGATTTGACGGTTAGCAAGCACATCTAAGTTAATATCTAAATCCAATCATATAAAAATATTTGCTCCATAATTCTGAAAAAAAAACTTTAGATATAGAAGAAACTTTAGGTGTTTTTTAAAAAATGTTTAAGAAATAGGTTCATAGGTAGGTACTAGGCTATCTACCTGAGGGCATTTATAAGCCTAACCAGAGTGTGTCGGCTTTCGCTGTCCCAGTGATTAATTAACTGATCCTCTGCCAAGCAGAGTCAATGAAGTGACTCATCAAGGTTTCTCTTGAAGAGTGTTAGTGAGGGGCTCTGCCTAATGTAGTTTGGAATTTTGTTCCAAAGCATGGGGACGTCTCTGTGGCAGGAATCTATCCCTCCAACATGTTCTATTTATTGCTAAGGTGAGGTTTAGCTCACTAGAGTGCGTGGCTCGCAGTGACTTGGATTTCTTTAGGTGGAGCTTGTCCATCAATTCTGAGTTGGACATGGCTTTGTAAGTCAGGCAGAGATCACCTCTGAGTAAGCAATATGTCACTGAGTACAGCCGGAGTTTTTTCAGTCGGGCTGCATAGGAGATATGCTTGAGGCCAGTAATCCTCTTGTGGTCTCCCCAGCTGTTGGAAGTGTCTTGTGAGGTACATTGAAAATGGGGCATTGTACTCTATGATGGGTCTGACAAGTGAGGAGTAGAGGGGCACTATAACCTCTTTATTTCTAGATGCAAACCCTTTAGTAATTAGATTGGACACATAGAAGGATTTCCTAACTACTTTGGCAATATGATTGTCAAAGTGGAGATTACTATCTACCTGGGTCCCCAGATCTCTTATTACCTCTTCTGTATTAAGGGTTAGCCACCTATGTGGTAATTCGTGGGTGTTTTGTTTTTCCCAAATGGGATGACTATGCATTTTTTGGCATTTAGCTTGAAGCCAAGACTTTGACACCAGGTGTCCGTCTCAGTAAGGCCCTTTTGGAGGATGTCCGTGTCAGCCGGAGAGTAAATTATGGCTCCCAGTTTATGTCACTGTCAAACTTGGTTAGCCATAGTCCTCCTGTGTTTGCCTGTACTTCTGAAAAGTATATGCCAAATAGTAGGGGTCACAGGACCGAGCCTTGCTTGACACCACTTGTGACTGGTTTAGAGGCGGACCTGGAGCCCACTATTCTTACCGTGTGAGTTCTGTCTGTAAGCCAGTTGGCAACCCATCTCGTGACGTAGGGGTTTATGTTCAGGCTGGTGAGTTTTTCTGTAATACCTGAGTGGGGAATGGTGTCAAAAGCCTTGGCGAGGTCAAGGTAGGCTGTGTGAACAACCTTTCCCTCGTCTATGGCCTTGGTGACTGTCTTGAAGAAGATAACCAGGTTTAGTAGGCATGATCTGCCCTTAACAAAGCCGAACTGGGTTGGGTCAAGTGTTTGAAGGTTCCCAATGTCTTTGTTAATGAGATCTATGATGATGCGATCTATAGCCTTGCAGACCAGGCTAGTCAGGCTTATGGGGCGATAGTTACCAGGGTCAGTTGTGGCCCCTCCTTTGCGGAGTGGAATAACCGTTGCTGTGTGCCATTCTATGGGTACGTAGCCTGTGGAGAGGCTGAGGTTGAACAATGTGTTTAGGTAGGGGGTTAGCTTGTTCTGTAGTTTGTGCAAGACGCAGCCTGGGACAGCATCTGGCCCCACTGACATTGTGTTTTTGGCTTTTGAAAGGGCTGTTTTCACCTGTGCGTCTGTGATTTCCGGGACACTACACTTTTCTGGTATTGTTGTGGGCCCTTTTGGGGGTGAGATGGGGGTGAAGTTTGCCCTGAATCTATCTGCCAGGATGTTGGCAATATCAGTAGGTTCAGTATTTTTTCTGCTATTTTGCATTAGTTCAGTGCATATCTGTGAGTTGCCACTTAGATTCTTAACATAGCTAAAGAAGGCTTTGTGGTTATCTTTTGAATCCTTGGCTATTTTTCTTTCAAACTTACCCCTGGATGATTTTATGAGGCACCTTAGTTTCTTACTGATACTGATCAGGGATGTCTTTCCTTCTTGGGATTTGCTTTTTTGCTGAACTAGTTTCCTCCTTCTATTGTATAGCCTGTTTATGGCAGGGGTCCACCAGACCGATTTCCCTCTCTTACAGGAGTGAGTCTTGGTTTTGCTAGGGATGGCTTGATCCATGCATCCTTGTAGGTGCTCATAGAGTGCATTTTAAAAGGTTTCTGCATCTTGGGCAGCATTATCCTTTAGCATGGGGGCTGTGAAATTTACCGCCTCTGTCTTAAGTAAGGTGAAGTTTGCTTTAGAAAAGATTTTTACTGTGGTTTCCTTAGTTGGGGTTGGTGGTGGGGTGTGGACATCCAGAGTGATTAGTTTATGGCGTGATCTAACCAGTGACGGGATGACCTCTGGGGTGGAACACCTGTCGCCCATGTTGGTGATGGCCAGGTCCAATATGTTTTCACCTCTGGTAGGAGAGTTTACCAGCTGATCCAGGGCATTTGAGTTGATGAATTCCAGGAAGCGTTGGGCCCGGGAGTTTGTACTCGAGTAGTTTTCCCAGTTAATGGTAGGGTAATTGAAATCACAAAATATCAGGGTGTTCGGTACAACCTTCATATTTTCCAGTGTCTATAGAAAGGTGGAGTGGTGGTCCTGGGTCATGTAGGGTGATCTGTAGCAGGCCACAATTTGCATTGCAGATTTGCCCGATGTTAGTTGGACATGGATGATCTCAGAGGTATCATGCTGCACCACTAACCTGGAGGTGTAGGTATCCTTGATGAATATGGATACACCCCCTCCTTTTGTGTTTCGGTCCATGTTTTGTGGCCGAAACATGTGGTATGAGTTGTAGCCCAGTAGTGCTGGGGTGCTCTCTGGAGCCTTGAACCAGGTTTCAGTTACTGCACAGATGTTGACATTCTCCATACTGAGGAGTGCTTCGAGCACGTGCATTTTGAGATTTAAACTCCTGGCATTGAGTAGCATAACCCTCAGTTTTTTGTTAATTGTGCTGTTTACAGAGGTGGGTTAGACTTTTGAGCCTTGCCTAAAAAAGGCACTATGGGGGCAGCAAGAGCTTTGGCCAGTATTCAAAATCCTAGGGGTGACAGGTGCAAGCCATCTCTTGCGAAGCAACGTGGCTTGTCGAGCATGTCGTCCCAGGCTGACAGACACTGGATCCCCTTTGAATGACACCAGAAGCTTAGCCAATTGTTGAAATTGATCATTTTTTCTTTATAATGAGGTATCATTCTTGCTGAGGGCAGTATGCTACTCAGGGTCAGGGTCATACCAGCCTGGGCTACATGATCAGAGAGCTCATCCATGTCTCTTTTCATGTAGTCCAGGGAGGTACATCTCAGGTCATTCGCACCAACATGAATAATGACAGAGGCATATTTGTACTTGTTCTGGAGTGACCTGAGTGCTTGTGTTATTTGGCGGATTCTAGCTCCCAACAGGCAGCTAACAGTAACCTTCTGCTTGTCCAGCCTAGTGAGTGGGATGTCAGTGTGCCTGACTATAGAGTCACCTGCTACTAGTGTTTTAGGTTTGTTATTTTGCCTTAAGGGCTGTGATTGTGTGGCACACTGATTTTGTGTTTTATGTGTTGTCTGGTTTGTGATGGGAGATGCAGGTTGTTTGGGTGTCTGCTTTGGAGGTCTCTGATGCTTTTGCAGGTTTTTATTTAGAGCCTCCATGTATGATTTTGTGTATTTATGTGTATTTTTTGCCAGTGCTGGTTTAGTAGGTCTATGTGTGGCTGGAGGTGTGGTGCAAGTGTTAAACTTCTCCTCTTGACTGTCTGTTCCAGTCTTGGGTGGAGACAGCTTAGCCTCCAGTTTGGCTGTATAATTGCACCTCTCCCATATGTTAGTGTTTTGTGGTAGGAGGAGAGGGCTGCCTGTGCACATGAGGTAGATGTAACATTGCCTCAGGATACTCAGATTCACCAGCTGGACTGGAGAGTATACCTGAAATTGCCCTTAGGTCATGCCTGAATAGTAGGGTGAGCTGCTTAGTTGCTTGGCTGGTGAGGGGTGAATAAAGAGCCTTGCCCTGCTGGTAAATCAAGTGTCAGGTTATATTAGTGCTTGCTACTAGGTCTGAGCAAGTGCTACGCTGTAGGATGCTTTTTGAGTGCTTAGGTTGAGAGTTAGACTAGTTTCAAGGGTAAAACTGAACTAAAAGTTCTGAAATAAATCATGTTATTTTGAAACTGATGAAATATCTATGGAAGAAATGTTGAAAGAAAATATAAATAATAAATTGACTCTAGTTAAAAAAATAATTTACTCAAATATTTAGCTTTTAAAGACATTAAAGATCAAACTGAGAAAATTAAACTAAGTTCCATGACTATATTACATAACACCTGAGATTTGCAAATAACTCCCTTTAGAGATAATTGTTAAAAAAAAAAACATTCACATTGATAGAGATTATTAATCAAGCTCCCTTCTTATATGTCCACAGGTTCATAAGAAATTACTAGGCTAATGACTTTAGGACCCTTACAAGCCTAGCTAATATAACCAGATTTACCCAATATATGGCCCCTAGGGGCAAGACAATGGCATGGACTTGTGCCTGTGCATTCATTATCTTACAAACTACTTCTGTCCATGACAGACATAGGCACTATCCCAGCTGTGAATTTGCAGATTCCCATCTAGTGATACAAAGTGCATCTGAAGATGTCTAGGGAAGGGCTCTGCTTAATGTGAATAGGAAACCTGTTCCAAAGAAGGGTCCATCTCTGCGACACATATCTGTCATTAGAGCATGTCTTGTTTGAGTCGCTGACTAATTTTAGATCCCTAGATTGGGTGACCTTCATGCTGTTTGACTTGTGGAGTGTAGCAGCTCCATCAAGTCTGCATTTGTGAGTTCCTTCTAGATCAGACATAGGTCACCCCTTAATAGTCAGTAAGCAAGAGTAAAGGGATAGGGCTTTTAGTCTAACCACATAGTTCATTTTGTTTCCACCCTGTATTTTCTTTGTGAGAAACCTCTGAGGTTACAATAGGTGCTGTAAGTGTCTATTCAAGTACAAGCCCAATTGCACACTGTATTTGATTATTGGTCAAATGAGGGCTCAGTACAGGGGGAGTATAAATTCTTAAGATCTGGATGCCATAAGTTTACTTATATGTTGTGCCACATAAAAGGATTTCCTCACCACTGTGGACATACAGTGGCCAAAATTCAAGCTACTATCTACCTGTGTACATAGATCTCTCACCTCTGATTCTACTCTAAGGGGTGTGCTATTGATGTTGTAATTTGCAGGGGTATTTGCAAATGCACTTAGTTTTAGGCCATGGTTCTGGCACCAATCATTTGTCTGATCTAGACCCTCCTGAAGGATATCTGCATCATTGGTGGATTCACTGATTGCCCCCAGTTTGCAGTGATCAGCAAACTCTGTAATCCAGAAGCCTTCCAAATTTGCCTTGACTTCAGAGAAGTATATTTTGAACAGGAGTGGTCCCATTACTGATCCCTGTGGCACACTATTAGTATCTGCCCTTTTGCTGGATTTGGAGTCACCTACTTTAACCACACGTATCCTGTCCATGAGCCAATTGCCTCTCCAGCTGGTGACATAGGGATTTATGCTGAATTCTGTGAATTTATTTATAATACCTGAGTGGGGAATCATAGCAAATGCCTCGGCCATGTTGAGGTAGGTGGTATGTACAGTTTCACCCTCATCCATGGCCTTAGTGACTCTCTCAAAGAAATCCACCAGATTCAGTAGGCATGACCTTCCCCTGTCAATGCCAGATTGGGTTAAGTCCAGTGTTTGGAGCTCTCATGTCATTATTTATATATATAGTTATATCTCAGCACAGCTCCTCATGGTGTCCTGCAGAGTGATACAGCAACGGAGAGACCCAAGAGAGACTTTTCCTGATTTAAGTATTTTTTTTCTGTTTTTTGCTCCGACTGCCTTTTCCCACCTAAAAAGCGAGTTTCAAACTGCTCTGTGCTTTTCAAAGTTTAAATTGCATTGCCTTTCTGCATTTTACAGTTTTTGCACTTGTTTTTATCATTTTAAGTCATTTTGTATTGTATTACTGTTATAGGCTACACACTAAAGTGCGCTAGACTGTTTATAGCATTTACAGTGTTTTCTGTGTGTTTTTCTGCTGTTCTCTGAAAAAAAAAAAAAAACAAAAAATATTCTCTTTTCCCACCTTTGCTGAACTAGATTAGTCCAGATTTCAGGCTTGCTGAATTCCGGACTGTGGTATAGTTTCCTGTGTTGCCCATATCCTTACTTGGCTATGAGGAAGCTTCCCTGTTCACCAGTGAGAGTGGGGAGCTTTGAGCAGCCTATCTGTCCCTGGAGGAGTGGTCTCAGCCTTGAAACTAGTAGCTTATTGGCCGTTATGGGTCAATTCCTACCTCTTTCAGTTTCCCTGCTTTAAAACCCGCATTTGCGTGGTTTTGTGCGATTTTGTGCATAGCGCAGCATCGGGCAGCGCCAGGTTTAAACTTTTCCCGGCTCCACAAAGTCCGCTCTTCACTTTTTCCTCTAGAACTGATCTAAATCTCAAAGGAAGCACTCTATTTTCATCCTATAGCCCTGCACTTGCTCTTATAAGTAATCTTATAAGTAAACACTAATAAACTAAAGCACTACACCCTCTTATACTCCTTTTTAAGTACTTGGCTCCCTATTGGTCCTTTCTGATCAGTCAAAAAGTAGTTCCTTATACTATTCTGGCATGTCCAAAAGTCAGTTTCGGGTTTACTCTGCAGACTAGCTGGTGAATCTGGGAATCTTGAGGCAATGTTACAATTGCCTTATGTACACAGACCACCCTCTCCTCCTCCCTACAAGCTCAAATATATGTGAGAGATGCAACTATATAGCCAAACTGGAGGCTGAGCTCTCTCAACCCAGTACTGGCTCAGTCAGTCAGGAGGAGAAGGGAACCACACACACCACAATTCCAGTCTCACATAGACCTACCGCATCAGCAAACCAAACACATAAACACACAAAAACATACTCGGAGGCTCTAAATAAAAATCTGCCTAAAAAGCAGCAGGGACCTCCAAAGCAGGCATCCAAGCAAACCCTACCCCAAAACAATACCCACATATCACATAGTTCACAAAGTCAGTGTGCCACACAGTCACAGCCCTTAAGGCTAAACAACACACCTAATACACTTGTAATAGGTGACTCTATTGTCAGGCACACTGACATCCCACTCACCAGACTGAACAAGAAGAAGGTCACTATAAGCTGCCTGTCAGGTGCCAGGATCCACCACATAACCCATGCACTCAGGTCACTCCAAAGCAAGTACAAGTATGACTCCATCATTGTCCATGCTGGTGTGAATGACCTGAGACGTACCTCCCTGGACTACATGAAAAGAGACATAGAGGAGCTCTCTGATCATGTAGCCCAGGCTGGTATGACCATGACTTTGAGTAGCATCTTACCCTCACCAAAAATGATGCCACAGTATAAAGACAAAATGATCAATTTTAACAATTGGCTAAAGTATTAGTGTCATTTAAAGGGGATCCAGTGTCTGTCAGCCTGGGATGACATGCTCGACAAGCCATGTTGCTTCGCTAGGGATGGCTTGCACCTGTCACCCCTGGGCTTTTGAATACTGGCTAAGGCTCTTGCCACCCCCATAGTGCCTTTTTTAGGTAAGGCTCAAAAGACAAACCCACCTCCATAGACAACACAATAAAAAAAAAAATAAGGGTAATGCTGCTCAATGCCAGAAGTCTAAACCTCAAGATGCACACACTTAAGGCTCTCCTCAGTATGGAGAATATTGATATCTGTGCAGTAACAGAAACCTGATTCAAGGCTTCCGAAAGCACCCCAGCACTACTAGGTTATACTTCATACCATGCTTTTCAGCCACAAAACTCGGACCGAACCACAAAAGGAGGGGGGGTATCCATATACATCAAAGATACCCACAGCTCCAGGTTAGTGGCACTGCACAAAGCATTGGAGACCATCCATGTGCAACTAACAGTGGGCAAAACTGCCTTTCAATTTGTAGCCTGCTACAGACCACCCTCCCAAACTCAGGAGTCCCACTCAGCCTTCCTGAGAACACTCCAAAAACCATTATATTGGGTGACTTCAACTACCCAAACATTGACTGGGAAAACTACTCAAGCCCCAACACCCTCACCCAATGGTTCCTAGAATTTATAAACTCAAATGCTATGGAACAACTTGTCACCACCCCCACAAGAGGGGAAAACATATTGGACCTGGTCATCACCAACATAGGGACTCTATGTTCCACACCAGAGGTATACCCCTCATTGGTAAGGTCAGACCATAAATTAATCTCACTGGACATCCATATCCCGTCCCCACCCCCAGCCAAGGAAACCACGGTGAAAAACTTCTCAAAGGCAAACTTCACACTTCTCAATACCAAGGTGGTATCCTTCAAAGCCCCTGGGCCTGTGGAAAATACGGCTCAAACCACGGAATCCTTTACAAAAGCATTCTATGGACACCTACAGGAATGCATGGATCGTGCTATCCCAAATAAAACCAAGACTCACTCCCCCAAAGGCAGTAGACCTGTCTGGTGGACCCCAGCCATAAATAAGCTATACAACAGAAGGAGGAAGCTACTACATGATAGAGCAACATCCCAAAAAGGGAAGGCATCTCTGATCAGTACTAGCAAGAACCTACAATCCCTCATAAACTCATCTAAGGCCAGCTTCGAAAGATAAATTGCACAAGACACTAAAGATAATCACAAAGCCTTCTTTAGTTATGTCAGGAACCTGGGTGGCAACTCCCAGATATGCTCTGAGTTAGTGCAAAATGACAAAAAATACACTGAACCCACAGACATTGCCAACATCCTGGCAGACAGTTTCAGTGCAAATTTCTCCCCCATCCCCCCTAAAAGAGCAAATGTCTATCCCAACAGAGTGTAGCCTCCCTGACATCACAGATGAACAGGTGGGAGCTGCCCTCTCCAAAGCAAAAAACACAGCATCAATGGGACTGGATGGTGTCCCGGGCTACGTCTTACACGAGCTCCAAGAACTTAACCCTCACATAAAGTCACTGTTCAATCTCAGCCTTACTACAGGATATGTACCCAAGGAATGGCATACAGCAACAGTGGTCCTGCTCCACAAAGGTGGTGCCACAACGGACCCCGGAAACTATCACCCTATAAGCCTGACTAGCCTGGTCTGTAAAGCTATGGAGCGTATCATCATGGAACTCATAAACAAAGACATTGGGAACCTCCCGACACTAGATCCTACCCGATTCGGCTTTATTAAGGGCAGATCTTGCCTCTTGAACCTGGTTGACTTCTTTGAAACAATTACCAGGGCCATAGACAAAGGGAAGGTAGTCCACACAGCCTACCTGGACCTCGCAAAAGCATTCGACAAAATACCCCACTCAGACATCATAAATAAGCTCACCAGCTTAAATATCAACACCTATGTCATAAGATGGGCTGCAAACTGGCTCAGGGATAGAACCCACATGGTCAGAATTGCAGGTGTCATGTCAGACTCTAAACCAGTTACAAGTGGCATCCCACAAGGCTCAGTCCTGGGACCTCTCTTGTTCGGTATATATTTCTCTGAGGTACAGGCTAACCCGGGAGGACTATGGCTGACCAAGTTCGCAGATGACTGCAAACTGGGTGCTATAATTGACTCTCCGGCTGACACACGCATCCTCCAAAAGGGTCTCAGAGGGACGGATAACTGGTGCCAGAGCCATGGCCTAAAGCTAAATGCCAAAAAATGCATAGTCATCCCCTTTGGGAAAAACAAAGTGCCCACAAATTACCACATAGGTGGTAATCCATTAAGTACAGAAGAAGTAATTAGGGATTTGGGGACCCAAGTATATAGTAATCTCTCCTTTGACAATCACTTTGCCAAAGTGATTAGAAAGACCTTCTATATAGCCCACCTTATCATGAAAGGTGTCACATCTAGATCAAGAGAGGTCATTGTGCCCCTCTACTCATCACTCATCAGGCCCATAATTGAATACAGTGCCCCATTTGGGATGTACCCTACCCGACACCTGCAGCAACTGGAAAGACCCCAAAAGTACCTCACCAAGAGGATCAAGGGACTCAAACAGATGCCCTATGCAGTTCGGCTAAAGAAACTCCAGCTCTACTCAGTTGCTTACCACCTACTCAGAGGCAATCTGTGCCCGACGTATAAAGCCATGTCCAACCCAGAATCAATGGACATGCTCCACCTCAGGAAATCCAAATCCCTTAGAGCTACACGCTCCAGGGACTTAAACCTCAGCACAGAAATAAATAGGACATGCTGGAGGGACAGATTCATATCCCAAAGGCTCCCCTCATCTGGAACAAAATCCCAGTCCAAGTTAGGCAGAGCCCCTCACTGACCCTCTTCAAGAGAAATCTTGACGAGTGGATGGGAGATCATAAGTATACCCCTGGGATCTCTTCTGTGTCCCTGCTAGACAGAGGCACAGTAAACTAACATTAAAAGGGCTATCTTTTGTGACCTACTATTCAAAGGCACAGTCTACAAATCTAAAAGGGTGGTGAAAGCCAAACACACTCTGGCTAGACTCATAAATACCCTAGTATCAACCTATGAACCTATTTATCAGGTCAGTGATTATTTTCCATGGCCTTAGATATAACAACAGCCAGACATATGGGTCTGTAATTTCCTGGGTCAGTAGATTGTCCCCCTTTATGCAGAAGAATGACTGTTGCTGTCCTCCAGTCTACTGGGACAAAGCCAGATGTTGTTGTTAAATAAAGATCCTAATGTGCCTGATAAGTCTTGATTTAAGCTGTTTAATAGACAACCTGGTATATTGTCAGGCCCCACTGAAGCTGTATTTTTAGCTTCAAAGAGTGCAGTGGCAACCTGTTCTTTGGTGATAACTGGCAGTGGAGTGATGGAGGGTATTTCTTGGGGGAGAACAGACGGTGATGGGAAGATGAAATTTAGGTGATTTTTTTGCCAGATTTGCTATGTCTACCAGCTGAGTATAAGTGATGCTATCTACATCTAATTCTGCACAATATTTGGTGTTGCCACTAAGATTGTGGATGTACCTGAATAATACCTTATGGTTATTTTTAGGTTTGGAGGCTATTTTTACCTCAAATTCTGCTTCATTATACCTGATTAGATCCTTGAATCACTTGTTTAAACTAATGAGGGACTTAATACTCTGTTGTGCATATTCCTTCTTACTTCTTGACAGGATTTTCTTTCTTTTGTTGTGCAACCTATTAATACCAGGGGTCCATCAGGGTGGCTTTTCTTTGCAGTTTGACCTGGGTGTATTTCAGTCAGTTGTTTATATGGTCGTACAGGGCTTTTGTGTATGGCTCTGCATACGTTTCTGTGTTTTCTGAATTTGGGGGAACTTGGAAACTTGCTATGCCATCCATTAATAGGGGGAAATTTACATTAGAGAAGTCCTTAAACTTTTTCAGGTTATACCATCATTTCAAGATAGACAGCTTTATGATCTGATCTTACTAGTAAGGACATCACACTGTGTGTGTGGGGGTGGATGAGGGGTGCAGCACTCTCCCATATTTGTGAGTACCTGATCTAGGATATTTTTTCACCTAGTAGGAGTACAGACTAGCTGCTCCAGGACATTTGTATTTACAAAGTCCATAAATCTTTGGGCCTGCATGTTTCTGGCCACAGATTCCTCCCAATTAATGGAGGGGTAGTTAACAACACCCATGAGTATGGTATTGAGCTGGATGGTGAGTGATTCTAGTAACTTCAGTTATGATAGTAGGGACCTGTAGCTTAGCAATAATATGATAACAGATTTTTCCCCATGGTTAGTTTTTTTCCCCATGGTTAGTTGGACATGAGTAGCTCAAGTAAGCTATATTGTTTGACCAGCCTTAATGTGAACTTATTTTATTTATTTTATTTTATTTTACATTTGTTGACCGGGCTAGTCTAGCTGGAGATATTTCCATTTTCAGTAGCGGCCCGGGGAGAAAAGCTCCACAGAAGTAAAATACATACAGAAAAACCAGCATACAAAAAATAAGAGAATTAGTAAAAAAGTTTGTAAAAAAAAAAAAACAAGCAAACTCTTCAATTTAAATTACTACTACATGAGTTAATTACTACCACACACAATTACAGTCCAAAATAACATTATACAAGTTAAAAAATACTTGTCAGATAAAGTTAACAAGGATAGGAGGTAAGAAAAAGTAGAGTACTAAGAATAAGGGAAAATTAGGAAGGGATTAGTTGTGGAAAAGAGAGCAAGTTAAGACAGTTAACGGGTAAAGAAGCAGTGGGAGGATGCAGTGGGAGGAGAAAAGAAAGCCAAGTGGAGAACAGAGTCAAACAAGGAGTAAGAGAGATAGTTTTAAAGTTAGGTAGTACTAGTGGAAAGTTAATCAGGTTTACTACAGGAATAAAGCCAGTGATTTTGGAAGTGCAGTTTAATATTTTGTTTGAAGAGAAGAAATGATGTAATCTTTGTTATGTTAGTAGGTAACAAATTCCATTTTGTACCTACAGAATTGGTGAATAGGGAGTCACCAGCAGTGTTATTTGATTTTATCGAACTAGTCAAGAGTTTACTAGAAGAGCGGAGAGAGTTGAGATTGTTATAGGGGATTATGAGTTGTGAGAGTATAGGGGTGTTATTTGGTTGGTACAGCATTTTATGGGCAATAGTGAGTTGATGGATTGCAAGATAGTTCTGAAACTCTAGCCAGCCTAGTAGTTTCAAGTTAAGACAGTGATGGGTTTTGTAGGGGTTACCGGTAGCGAAGCGGGCAATGTTATTGTAGCAGGTTGCCAGTTTGTTAAGGTTGTTTTTTTTTGAGGTTGGTAAAGATGGGTGAAGCATAAAGAAGAGTAGAAATAAGATGGGAGTGAGCAATCCTAGTTCTAGTAGATGGTGTAAGAAATGGTCTAATTCGATATAAGGATCCTATTTTTCTGTTGACTAGTTTTATGGAGTTGTTAATGTGATGGTCGAAAGAGAGATTATTGTCAATGGTAATACCTAACAATTCAGTTGAAGTGTCGGGTGAGATGACAGGGGCACTGTTGGAGGAGATGGTGAAATGTAAGGGGGAGGTCCTGGAAGTGGGGGTAAAATAAGAAGTTTAGTTTTTTTAGCATTTAGTAAGAGGAATCGACCGGAGAACCATGTTTCTACGGTATTAAACACTTTTTGGGTGAGAGAGATAAGTTCTGGGGTGGAAGATGCTGAGCAGATGAGCATAGAATCATCGGCATATTGAATGCAGGTTGCTTGAGGGATTATTGTTTGAAGATCATTAATGAAGAGGGAAAAGAGAAGTGGGCCAAGGATAGAGCCTTGTGGATCTCCGATAGAAACGGGCAAAAAAGAAGAAATGTGGTTATCCCAAAGAACTGCTTGTTTTCTATTTGTAAGGTAGGATTTAAACCATTTAATGGCTGGGATATCAAAAGAGAGGGATTCAAGAGTATTAATTAATAAAGAGTGGTTGATCATATCGAATGCTTTAGAGAGGTCAATGAAGAGGGCAGAAGAGAGTAGGTTATTGTTACGGTTCTGATTGATAGTGTCTACAAAGGAGAGCAAGGCAGTAGTAGTACTGTGATGCGGTCTAAAGCCATGTTGACAGTTTGCTATTATGTCGTGAAGAGAGAGATATTGTAAAAGTTGATGGTGGATACATTTCTCCATAATTTTAGCCAAAGATGAGAGGAGAGCAATAGGTCTATAGTTAGAATAGTCAATGGAGTTTCCACCTTTATGAAGTGGGATAATATGAGAGACCTTCCAGATATCTGGGATGGTTCCTTCTTTGATTGTCCTATTTATGAGAATAGATATAGGATATGCGATGACCTTGGCAGCCTTTTGAAGAAAAAGTGAAGGGAGCTTATCAGCAGGGGGGGTACACGGTTTTAGTTTGAGAAGGAGTCTGTATATGTAAGATGTAGAGATAGGTTGTAGAGAGAATTTAGAGGAGGAGTTTGTTAGGTTACTTGGTGGGCAGAAGTTGTTGGCATTAAGTTGTTTAGCTAGAGCTTGTATAGTTTCAGTGAAGAAAGAGTTAAAAGCATCTGCAGTTTGTTGTGGGGTATCAGGGTCTGCATTAAGTGGGGAAGGTGTTTTGGAAGTTCCTGGGGAGAGGAGTTTATTGACTGAAGACCAGAAAAGTTTAGAATTATTAAGATGAGTTTGTTGTAGTTCGAACTTAGCATTTATGTAGAAAGATACGCCCCCACCTTTTGCTCTTTCATGTTCAGTGGGTGGTCAGAATGTATGAAAGGCACTATAGCCATGCACTGCTGAAATGCCTTCCATGACTTTGAACCATGTTTCAGTTACTGCACAGATGTCAGCATTCTCCAGGGGTAGGAGAGTTTACAGAGACTGCAGTTTCTTGCTGAGTCACCTATCATTGAGCAGTAACATGTTTAGCTTGTCCTGAGTAATTTTTGTTATCTTGGAAGGTTTTTCTGTTTGGCAATGCCTAAAAATAGGGACTATTGGGTTGTGGATAATGTTATGGCCAATATTCAAACACCTAAAGGTGACAGATGAAGACCACCCCTGGCAAAGCAGCATGGCCTATCAATCATATTCATCCAGGCTGACAAGTACTGGACCTCTTTGGAATGACACCAGTAGCTAAGCCAATTGCTAAAGTCAATCTTTTTCTGGTGTTAATGTGGCATCATCCTTGGAGATGCTAGAATGCTACTCAATACTAGGCTCAAACCTGCCTGTTACAAATATTCTGGAGCTCAATCATTTCTCTCTACATATTGTCCAGTGAGGTAAATGTCAGGTCATTTATGCCCAAATGGACTAGGACTGAGTCATACTGGTACTTAGGAGTAAGTGACCCGAGTGCTTACATGTTCTGGTGAATCCTGGCCCCTGAGAGATGACTAACTGTAACCTTCTCTTTATCCAGTTTGTAAGACAGACATTAGTGTGTCTCACAATGGAGTCTCCTATGACCAGAATATTGGGTCATGGAGTGTTTTGCTTTATAGGCTTGGTAGCTGAGGCGCAATGAGATGTGTCTTTATGTGTTGTGGTGGGAATTGTCTTGTTTGTGTATATGCAGAATTTCTGAGGACTGTGCCTGAGATGGTTTTGAGGTTTGGGTAAGTTACATGTGAATACCTTTGCATATGTGGATCTATGCATGTGGTCCTTTGTGGGTGAGGTGAGTGATGTGTGTGTGTGAATCGCTGACAACCTGTTTGTTGCTTTTTATATCTGTATGTTAGTGTCTAGCCTCCAATATCAATGTATAACTATATTTCTTACATGTTATATTTGTCTGTTCTAGAGTTAAGTGGTTGCAATTGTACATAAAGCAATTGTTACATTGCCTCAGGATACCCATGTCCACTAAACTGGATGCCAAGATAGGGAAGTACCCATCCATGGTTGCAGGTCATAATGTATACTTAAAAGGAAAGGAGTGGAGGGTGTTTGTAACTGGATGAGGGAGGGTAGCTTATGTGGTGTTATCTGCAGCTAACCTAACCAGAAATGCTGCACAGCACCAAATCAGATGATCTCTGAGCAGCAACAGTCCAGGGTGGTCCTGGGTGCTATAATAAGGTAACTAGCGCAGAAAACGTTTACAGTATAATGAAAATAAGCAATGTTTCCAAATATTTGCATCTGTACAGAGCACTGGCACAACAAGCAGCTCCATGCAAATGTGCCAAATTTGTACCAGCAATGGAAATACAGAAAACTAAATGAGCCCTCAGCCAATGCAATAACTACACTTAGAACCCTTTTGTGTTCTCCCCAACTCAGATAGATCAGGAAAACATCTACTGCCACTAGATGAATAATCCCAATCCTAATGTAAAAGCGCAGAAAAGGATTGAAATGCTCAAGAAACAATCTTAAAGATGCCGATACAAATAAAGAAGAGTACTTTAAACAGCCTATAAATGTGTGATTATTCAATAAAAGTGCTTCACTTTGTAGAAATAATCCACTCAGTTGTAAATAATTTATAAAGACACTAAAAAATTTTAAGCTGATTAATAAACCCTCCAGCCAATAAAACAACTACATGCAGGAATCTCTAGTTTGTTTCCCCATCCTGTACAGACCAAGCTACCACCTAGTGTCATAAAATGGAAAATCCACTGATCGCTTAATGTAAAAACAGAGAAACATGCTTGGTATTGTGTACAAAGGCACTATTGTATTCAACAGCTAGATAGATAATGAATTCAGAGCAAGTAAATCAGTAGAACAGACAATGAGAAACATAATGCATTTTTTTCAAAATAAGCAAATGGAAAAACAAATAAATTAATCAAGATATAAACAGCAGTGTAGAAAGGGAGGAGCTTATAAATCTTAACTTACAATAAGGGTGGGCAGCTTAAAATCACATCAAAGAATGGGGGGATAGGTGTGAAAAATAACTAGCAGGGAGTCACCATCAGTACATGTAGTTTATATGAGTCTTATCAGAAAAGGCAAAGACCCTGGAATTCCCTGTGAACTTAAGTATCACATAAAAGTATAACTCAAGCAACAAATTAACCAATGGGAAAAAAACAAGTGAAATGTGCAGCCTAGTTAATTTAAGTGTTATCTCCCACATAGAGGAAAACCAACAGGCCAAGCATACTTCTTAAAACAGAAAATAAAATGGAACAGGTAAAACAGAAAGCAGCTCTATCAGTTTAAGCAACTCACAGTGTCATCTCTGTGTCACTGCTGGACAGAGGCACAACAAAAGTACAGTTTTGTACCTACCATAAATGTAGATGTTCGAAGATCCACATTGCTGCAGTCCTTACACTTGGGTAGTCTGCTGTCCTCGATCGGCCCGAATATCAAAGTATTAGGCTGACGTCGGTCAAGGCGCTTAAGACTGACATCAGGACGTCAGGGTACAAATGCGCATGACCGACGTCATATCCTCAGTCTTTTCTTGCCCCAGATGTCAGAAGACCCTAAACAGAAAGGTCAAAACCAAAAGACAACCAAAAAACAACCAACCACCCTTGCACTAATCATATGAACAATATATACAATATGCACAATATTTACAACCCAAACCACACAACCGCCTCTAACAACAGAGGGGAAGGAGGGAGGGTAAATTGGACTGCAGCAATGTGGATCTTCGAACATCTACATTTATGGTAGGTACAAAACTGTACTATGTTCTTCATCTCACATTGCTGCAGTCCTTACACTTGGGTAGAATCCCAAAGCAGAGGTAAGGGAGGATGGCAAAACTATAAAGTAGTAGGAGCTGCCAAAATGCCCTGTAAAATAGCAGTGGCAAACCCAGCTCTAGATTTAGAGTAAAGTGGAAGGTGGTAATGCTTAGAGAAAGTATGCACTGAACTCCAAGTAGCTGCCTCCAAAATATCTTTAGTTGCCACCCCCCTTAAAAAAGCTGTAGAAGTGGCAGTAGCTCTAGTGGAATGAGGCCTAATCCCAGCTGGAACCTCCTTACCATGATGGGAATAACAGAAAGCAATACAAAACCCAATCCACTTAGAAATAGTTTGTTTTGACACAGGCTTGCCCTGAGAACCCAAAGCAAAAGAAACAAACAACTGCTGAGACTGCCTGAACCCTTTAGTTCTGCTCAAATAAAATTGCAACTGCCTGTGTATATCCAAGGTGTGCAAAATCTTTTCCCCTTTATTTTGGGGGTTTGCATAAAAGTAGGCAAATGAATAGTTTGGTTTAAAGCCACACTAGAAACCACCTTAGGCATAAAGGAAGGATTAGTGCGTAAAGATACCCTATCCTTATGGAAAATTAAGAAAGGCTCAACTGCCATAAGGGCCTGTAATTCAGAAACCCTTCGCAGAGGTAATGGCCAACAAAAAGCAGTCTTCCATGATAAATATTTCAACTCGGCAGTAGCTGCAGGCTCAAAAGGTTGTAGAGTGAGTTTCTCCAACACAAAATTGAGATCCCAAGCAGGAGTAGGAGCTCTACGTGGGGTCTTATATTCTTTGCCCCTCTAAGGAATTGCTTAAACAAAGGATGAGAAAACAATGGTGGATCACAGTCATAGTGAGCAGAAATTGCTGCAGCATGAATCTTAATAGAAGAGAAGGACAAACCTTTGTCCAGTAACTCAGCAAGATAT
The DNA here is from genome assembly GCF_019279795.1 of Protopterus annectens. Taxonomy (NCBI): domain Eukaryota; kingdom Metazoa; phylum Chordata; order Ceratodontiformes; family Protopteridae; genus Protopterus; species Protopterus annectens. Next base: position 33,058,768 of record NC_056726.1, read on the forward strand.
TGAAGAGCCACACTTAAATTAGGCTTAGCAACATCAAATTCCTTTGCTGCACTCCAAAATAAAAATCTCTTCCATTTATCTGCGTATACTTTCCTTGTACTAGGTCTTCTGGCCTCCAAAATAACATTCAAAACTTGCTGCGGAAGCTGAGACCCTCCAGGGTTTAAAACAGAATATGCCAGGCTGTTAGGTGAAGAGAGTGAAGTTTGACATTGAGTAAATGACTGTTCTCTTGAGACAGCAGGTGTGGAATCGAAGGCAAAGGCCATGGAGGCTCCCGAACCAGACTTCTCAGTAATGGGTACCAGTGCTGTCGAGGCCAATCTGGAGCTATTAGAATCATCTTCGGCTTGTCCTGTCTGACCTTTAGGAGTACCTTTGGGAGGAGAGGCAGAGGTGGAAAGGCATACACATGAAGATTGCTCCAATTGAAAGAAAGAGCATCCACTTTCCAAGCTGTGGGATGAAACCTTTTTGTGCAAAACTTTGGCAGCTGGTAGTTTAGTGGAGAAGCGAACAGATCTATGTCTGGAGTTCCCCATGACACTGTCAATTTCTGAAATACATGAGGATCCAATTTACACTCATGGGGATCCATTCGTCTGCTCAACACATCTGCTAAGGAGTTCTGTGCTCCCGGCAGAAACCTTGCCTGAAGATTGAGCTGTAAATTGAGAGCAGTCTCCCACAAAATCATTGCTTGCCTGCATAGAGGATAAGAATGTGTTCCCCCTTGCTTGTTGATGTACCACATGACAGTTGTGTTGTCTGTTAGAACCAACACCTGCCCTGGAAGAAGTAAATCCTTGAAAGCTATTAATGCAAATTGGACTGCTAACATCTCCTTCAAGTTGATATGTAGATGTTGTAGTCTGGCAGGCCACGTGTCTTGTATCCACTTTCCATTTAGATGAGCTCCCCAAGCTTTGTCTGAGGCATCTGTCGTTAGAATCTGACTCGCCTCTGGCCGGGTCACAGAGAGTCCCTTGTTTAGGTGACATTCCTGAGCCCACCACAAAAATTCCTTTTGAATGCAAGGTATTATCTGAATGACAGTGTCCATATCCTGGCAGTGCTGAGTCCATACATTTTTGAGATACCATTGTAGCTTCCTCATATGCAGTTTGGCATTGGGAAGCACCAGAATACAAGATGCCATGAACCCCAAGGCTTGAAGGACTGTCCTTGCAGTCAGCCTGGACAGATGAGACAATTGATGGAAGTAAAGTGAAAGATTCTTTTGTTTGTCCGGGGTCAAAAGGCCATCTGGGATGCTGTATTCAGTCTCACACCCAGAAAGCACATGTCTTGAGAGGGTACTAGACTGGACTTTATTTCGCTCACAGAATACCCCAGGCATCTTAGCACTGCTATCACATATTGCAAATGATGAAGAAGCTCGTCCCTTCCTTTGGCCAGAATCAGGCAATCGTCCAAATAAGGATAGATCTGTATTCCTTTTAGCCTGAAGAAAGCTATCACTGGAGCCAGAACCTTCGTGAACACTCTGGGCGCAGTAGATAAGCCAAAGGGCAATGCAGAGAACTGATAATGAGAAGTCCCAGCTCGAAAACGCAGATACTTCCTGCAACTTAGCCTGATAGGAACATGAAGGTACGCTTCCTTGAGATCCAGAGTCACCATCCAGTGATCTTTGCCCAGCAGAGGTAAAAGCTGTTGTAACGTCAACATTTTGAACTTGGGAATGTCCAGATAAGTGTTGAGGATAGACAAATCCAAAATTGGTCTCCACGTGTTCCCCTTCTTTGGTACTAGGAACAGGCGTGAATAAAATCCTAGGCCTACTTCTGGCAGAGGGACCGGCTGTATGGCCCCTATTTGCAGCGGCAGAGAAATTTGTTTGTGAGCCTCTATTCTTTGCTGAGGAGGAATGTCTGGCATGCCTTTGAAAGGAGGCAATGTATGGAAATAAAACCTGTAACCTTGGTGTATAATATCCAATACCCATCTGTCCTGGGTAATTAAACTCCAATTTTCTTTGAAGAGTGCCAACCTTCCTCCCAAAGGTGCTGCCAGACAAGAAGGCTCTGGCAGCTGAAAAGGTAGGTCATTGGGCCTGTTTACGAAAGGACTGGCCCCTGCCCTCACCCGAAGACTGTGCAGGTGAACTCCCTGTTCTAGGTCTGAAAGAGCCCTGTGCTCTACCCCTACCACATCTAGATCTTCCCCTAGACTGTGAATCATAAGAAGGGTACGTCCACCCCTTAGCAGGCCAATTCCTACTAAACTTGGAGGCTGAACTTGCAAAAAATCTTTAACAGTCTGCATAGACTTAGCCTTGTCTTCCATTTTCTTTAAAACTGCCTCCACAGGTGAACCAAACAATACATCAGACTGTAAAGGAGCATCTAAAATCCGTGTTTTAACATGGTCAGATAAGTTCTGATCCCTCAGCCAGGCGTGCCTGCGAAGAACTGACCCAGTGGCAGCCACCCTAGACGAGGCCTGTACAGCATCAAATCCGCATTGTAAAGAATGCTTACCCACCTGTTCAGAAACATGTACCAAATCTTGTAATTCTTTACACTCAATGCCTTCCGCCAGAGCATCTACCTTAGACTTCAATTGAGAAAGAAGATAGTTTTGATATTTCAACATGTGAAACTGGCAATTCAAAGCCCTCATAGCTAAGGTGGAAGAAGTATAGACTTTCTTTCCCCATCTATCCAAAGCTCTGGCCTCTTTATCTGGAGGAACCGGATTTTTTACCACAGAGGCCTTGACACCCTTAGGTCCCTGACTAACTGTTTCTGGGTCTGCCCTAGGACTCTTATACAGATATTTATGAGCTTCAGGCACCCTGTAATACCTGTCCGGTTTAACAGGAGCAGGAGGCAAAGAATCAGGATTAAGTGAAGCCTCTGCAAACACATCCTCCACAACATCCAAAACAGGAGGAATAGCCAAAGGCCTATGCTGGGGTAAAAGCAAAAATTCCCTAAGCCTTTTCCTGGAATCAGAGAAGTCCTGACCTTCCCACTTAAAATGTTCCCTCATAGAATGAAGAGTCTCTGAAAAAGAAAAATCCTCTGGAGGAGAAGCAGAAGGAGTAGAATCATCCACATCAGAATCAGAATAAGGAGAATACTCCTGCAAGTCTTCAGCTGAAGACTCTGAAACATCCGAAACCTGCTCAAAACTCCCCAACTCTGGTTCCACCCTAGGCCTCTTATCAGGAGGGGGCAAAGAACCTCTAATCAAAGTAATTAAATCTTCTGCCATTTTGAGCATGTGCTTCTTGGGCACAGATCCTGAAGAACTAGGAGTGACACCAACAGAAGCTAAACCTGGCCTGCCTCTGGGAGAAGCCTTGGAAACAGAAGGAGAGGGCCTAACCACCCTAGTAAGGGAGGGGAGTACAGTAACCTGAGAAGCCCCTTCAGCCTGACCTGCCTCCTGAGAGGCCACATCCTGCAATATCAAAGTCTCCCCCTGGGACTCCAGAGAAGCCTCCGGTGGAACCACCAGTTCCACTGACGCCTCCAAAGAACCAGCGTCCGGTACAGACGACTCTTCTTGCCGGGGTTTAACTGCTTTGTCTTTGCGCTTCTTCGAAGAAGCGGGCGTCGGAGCATCCGACGGCATATTGTAATTGCACCGCTTCCCAAAGACCAACCTGGCACAATCTAACCTTCGCTTAATAGTGTGCTTATTAAACCTAGCACAAAAGCGACACCCAACAACGTCGTGCTCAGGCCCCAAACAAGGAATACACAAAGTATGATAATCTCTATGCGGTATCTGCTTCCCACAAGAAATACAGTTATTCACTTTTTCTGACATCCGGTAAACTACTGAGGCAAGAAAAAACTAAAATATTCCCCAACGGGGTACTTAGCCAACTTTGACTCGGTCTGAAACTCCGAATTCGAAAAATTTCAGAACGCCAAACGGCACTTGCAACGCTGCTTCTGCATCGGACCATGCAGCAAAAAAGACTGAGGATATGACGTCGGTCATGCGCATTTGTACCCTGATGTCCTGATGTCAGTCTTAAGCGCCTTGACCGACGTCAGCCTAATACTTTGATATTCGGGCCGATCGAGGACAGCGGACTACCCAAGTGTAAGGACTGCAGCAATGTGAGATGAAGAACATCTAATGGGCACATTATTTCTAACATAAGGGGTGGCGTAAGCCACATAACTTTGGGCTAGGCTTATAAATGCCTTAGGGCAGATAGCCTAGTATAAACCTATGAACCTATGAACAGACAAAAAATATAGATTTACTTTCCTCACTCAGCAGGGAGTCATCAACAGTGCTTGTACTTTTTACAAGCTTGGGTTTTATCAGGAAAGACAAAGACCTAGACATTCCCTGTGTATTTAAGTATCACTCAAGAAACTGAGATACTTGTTAATTACCCCTACTGTGAAACAATGCAAAGATTTAAAACATAGTTGACATGTAGACCTAATTTGGTACTAAATATAGGTTTTAAAATATTTGTTTCTATTTTCAAAAATAGGCTGAAAAATATTTTAGACAAAATATACATAATGATCAAGTAAACGTTACAATAAGTTAACAAACACAAGACAATATCAGAAGACTTGTAGCATTAATAGATGATGCAAGCACAAATAATTCCAAATTAACTAAACATTCTTTGATTTTAGAGGAAGCCTTGAATTTGGTAAACTAAAAATATATATTAAAGTGTTTCAAACCTCTAATTTTCCTGACCATTGTATAGAATATTTTGTAAATTATATTCAGTTTTTTAGGCATATGTTAACATTCAATCTTTTCTTTCTCAACTTAAAAAAAAAACAGCTGGCCTCTTTCTCCTTGATTATTTGATTATTTCCTATAGTAATTCTACCTTTTGTAAATTATATTAAACACAATTCTGGAACAGACTGCTTTGACATTACTGTAAATTATCAATCAAAACACAATTATTTTCAGATGCTGTATTATTAACCATAGGAAATATTAATAAATAAATGCATAGTATATGCAATTATATGAATTCTCTATAATAACATATTTAAACTTAAAGTACGCAAGGATAAATAATTTTTGTAAAGTAAATTACAAATACTTGTGTATTTTGTAAGTATAAAATTAGCCAAGTTAAACCATATTATAAATATCTATGAATAATTATTTCTAAAGGTCAAAATGTAATTTTCCAGTTAAGTAATAAATAATTTAATACATTTCATTCAATTATCCAGAAGTGGAACTGTAATTATTAGAGCTTTGACGACAGACCAATTGTTATTAAAAGGATATGTATTTATTTATTTCAGTTTGTTAACCAGGGAAGTCCATTGGGCCAAGGAAGCCCGTTTTCAATGGAGGCCCGAGGAGAAAAGCTCCAGACAAAAAGACAATATACAATATACAATGTATTAGTACAGCATATGAGAACAGCAGTTTAACATTCAATATACAGCAAGGCAAGATTTTACATATCTTGAAATATATGAGCTGAGTCAATCACTTATAATATATTAGCAAAAACAATAAATTTATGTTCATTTAATACACTACATATATTTAGGCAAAGGAATTTTAGAGAGATGAACTGAAGCAGTGGTAGAGATTAGAGTAGAATAGAATAGGGATAGGTATCAGGAATCAGGTAGGATTGGTACAGGAGCACTCCCAGAAGGAGTAGAGGTGAGAGTGGAGTAGGGTTTTAAAGGATGGTAGGTTGGGGTAGTTCTAATGTAAGGGGGAAGAGAGTTCCACAATCTGGCAAGAGAGAATGATAGCAGAAGTTGCCCTGGTGCATGTAAAGGTTTATAAAGTTCTAAGTGGTTCTGATTTGTGGATCTAAGTGTTCTATGTGACTGGTGAAGTTTTAGGGAAGAGGAGAGTGATGGACAGTTAGAAGGTTTGAAAATTAGTTTGTGTCCTGTATTTAGTTGAATGAAATTTAGGTAGCTTGGGAGTTCCAACCAATTTAGAGCATGTAATGAGTTGCAATAGTGAGTAGAGGATTTGGATCCTGTGGCAAACTTTGAAACTTTGTTATAACATGAGGAAAGTTTAGATTTTAGGGATGATTGGAGGTTAGAGAGTAGCGGAGCTCCATACAAAAGGGAGGGTAGGAGGTAAGTGGTAGATAGGAGTTGTCTAAAAGACAGAGAAAGTTAACGCCTGTGTCGATAAAGCATACCAAGTTTTTGATGAGTCTTTTTAATATTGGTTTGTAGGTAGATGTCAAATTTTAGCTGGTCATCGATAAGAATGCCCAGAAGTTTTGTATGGGGAACTATTTCAATAGTTGTTTTGTTTAGGCTAAGTATAGAGAAGGATGCTTTGTCAGCAACAGTATGTCTAGAAGGGTAAAGATCATTATTTTAGATTTGGAGGCATTTAGGGCTAGGTGATTGTCAAGCATCCAGGACTCAGTGAAGAAGGCTTCTTGTGTAAGGTTTATTAGTAAAGGAAGAGTTTTGGCTGAGCAGATGATAGTGGAGTCATCTGCATATTGCACCAGTTTAGCATTGGGGATCTTTTGGTGGAAATCATTGATGAAAATGTTAAATAGTAAAGGACCCAAAATAGAGCCTTGGGGTACACCTGTTGGGGTGTGAAGGAAAGAGGATGTGCAGTAGTTCCATTTCACAGCTTGTTCCCTGGCTGAGAGATAGCTAGAGAACCATTTGATAGACAAAGAGCAGAGATTACGATGAGAGAGTTTAGAACGTAGAAGCACATGAGAGACAGTGTCGAAAGCTTTAGATAAATCGAGGAGTAGTGTAGAAACTATGTTCCCAGAGTCACGAGTAGAGTTAATGATTTTGAGGAAGGAAAGAAGGGTAGTGGTGGTGCTATGTCCTGGTATAAACCCGTGTTGTGCAAGAGTTAGGAGTTGGTTGTCCAATAGGTAGGGTAATAGTTGGAGGTGAATACATTTTTCGAGTATCTTAGAGATAGGGGATAGGATAGCAATAGGGCGAAAGTTGGAGATTGAACAGTTTGTACCTCCTTTATGGAGGGGGATGCGGAAGGCTTTTTTCCAGAGGTATGGTACATAGGACTCCTGAATGGAGTGATTGATTAGGATGCTAATTGGAAGAGCTATGCCATCAGCAGCTAGTTGGAGAAATTTGGATGGAATGTCATCTGGGGCATTAGAGCAAGGTTTTAACTTTTGTAAGAGCTTTTTTATAGTATGGATAGGAATAGATTTGAGAGTAAAAGGGGAGGACTTAGGGTTCATGGATGTTAAGTTTTTGCTATCTGTTAAGTTGGGGGGGGATGTTGTTAGGGGAAAGAAGAGGTGAGTTTGGTTATGGAGTCAATGAAAAAGGAATTAAATTGGCTAGCTAGGTGGTGGTCTGGTGTGTCTGGGTCAGGGCAAGGGTTCTCTTTTTTTGCCTGGGGATAATATTGATGAAATACTATTCCAAAATTTTCTGGGGTTGGTTTTATGATTATTTTGAAGTTTAAGGTAGTAGGATTTGCAGTCAGTGGCTATTTGTTTTTTTACTTGATTTCGCAGTTGCTTGTATTCGGCAAGAGAGTTGGGAGTTTTGCATTTTTGCTAGTATTTCCAGATTTTATCTTGATGATGCATAAGTAGTTTTGTGTCTTTAGTTAGTCAGGGGGCTGTTTTGGATCTGAGTTTTTTGGTTCTACTGGGGGCGAAGTGGTTAAGTATATTAGTGAAAATTCTACTGAAATGTGAGACTGCGGCATCTATAGGGAGGGACTTTAGAGGGTTTCAGTCTATGCATGTTGCGGGTGATAATGTGTCTGTACTGAAAGAGGATGGTGGAGGGGGAATGGCATATGTAGGCAGGGAGATGGTCACTAAGGGAGTCTGCAAGAGTACCACTATCAGGAACTCGGTTTGGGTGGGAGACTAGTATCCAGTCAAGGATGCTATCTGTGGTGTAATCTTTATTTGGTCTAGTAGGGGTTTTGATTAGCTGTGTGAACTAATATAGGTTGGTGCTTTGAGAAGGGGTAGATGAGTCAATGGAAGACCAGTTTATGTTGACATCACCTAGGATTATAGTCTCAATTTTTATGTTGAAAGTGAACCAGGCAAGAATATCTTCCTGTATAGGAATATTGTTACCAGGAGGAATGTACAGGGAGGCAATGCATAAAGTTTTATTGTTATTTACTTTGAGAAGGGCGAGGGTTAGCTCAGCTGTGTTAAATGAGAGTATGGGCTTAGTATAGGGTGTTACTGTTAAGGAGGAGGAGAAGAGTAAGGCTACTCCTCCACCTTTCTTTTGAGATCTGTCACTTCTTATAAGTTTATAGTTAGGGGGCATAATTTTGGTATCTTTTATGTGTGGTTTTAGCCAGGTTTCTGTGATAGAGACAATATCAGGTTTGTTATGAGAGATCCAGGTGTGAAAGGAAGGTATTTTATTACAAAGGCTCCTGGCATTAAGTGTGGCAAGGAGAAGAGATTTGTGGTGCAGGGGAGAGCTATGTGAATGTGGTTTAGAGGTGGAGTTGTATGAAGGCCTTGGGTTAGGGTGTATGTCTCCAGAACGGAGGAGGAGGGTGATAAATTTTGAGCAGAGTATGGATAGGTATCTATTTTCTAATGGGTCATAGGTGTAGATATTGGAACCTAATGAGGTGAGTTTGGTGGGTATGGGAAGTGGTTTACTAGGGGTAAGGAAGAGCTTCCTTTGAAATAGAAAAGATTCATTATGTTTGTAGAGGTAGGGGGAGGCTTGGGTTGTAAAGGGAAAGTCTTTTTTAATGTAAATCGCAGTTGTATGAAAGGGAGGGGAGTGCTGAAACTGTGGGAGACTAGTAAGGTAGAGTAAGCAGAAGAGGATTAGGCTTAGAAATAAGGGTATTAGAGCATAGGCAGATTTTGTTTGCATGGTGGGAGACAGAGTATGAGTTGAGTGAGAAGGATGTGTAGGAAGAGAGATGGTTAATAAGTTTGAGAGGAGAGGATTAGAATGAAATGTGTGAGGGTGTATTCACAGGGATATAGAAGGGTGGAGTGGAGGGGGGAAAAGGCAGTGGATAAGGAGCAAGTGGGGGACAATATTGTTTCCAAAAATGTTATACTTTTTACAGACTACATCAATTCTCTTAAATAAACCAAATAAAATAAATAAATACATAAATTATTAATGAACATCTTGTTTTATCCATCTTTGCATAGAATAGCATATGCCAGTAATATCACTATATGGAGAAATGGAGGGATATGATTTCCAAATCTAAAACCATTATAAACATCTTAATTATCAAATCATTATGGTACTGGATTGATAACACATATAAAATACATTTCTGAAAGTTTGTATTTGAGACCTAGCCCATTAGCTTTAGAAATATTAGTTAAAATGCTTTGGGGACTGACTATTAATTCATAGTTTATTAATTATTCAAAAACTTTAGAAATTTTACCCTTACCTATATACTATTTAAAAGTGGTTCTTTGCAATCTTTCCTATACCATATACATCAGGTTATTTAGGAAGAAGTTTCAAAAATATTATGGTGAAATTAAAAAGAAGAGATCTTTTGTCAAAGTGTTTCAGAGGAAATGTTGTTATGTCAACAGATAACATTATTCAGGAGTATAGCACTTATCATGCAAGTTGGATTATAATTTAAAACATTAGGTAAAGAAAAGTAAGTAGAAATCCTACAAATGTTTGTGGAAGAAAAGATCAGTACCCCCCTTCTTCTAGATAACTTCTTTTTCATAAATAAAGGGGGCAATAATACAAAGCCTGTCTATAGCAGGCGTATGAAACTATTTTTATTAGTTTCATAATAAAATTATTTAAATTGATGTGATTAATATCAATTATACCATGACCCCCCATTAATATTCCAAAACGTGCACGCTGATTGGCCAGCGTGCACGTTGTAAATTGACTTATACTAATGGAAAAAGTTTAACATAGCGGCACAGGTTTAAAAAAAGCAACGGAGATCTCCGTTGCTTTTTTTAAAGCTGTCCCGCTATGTTAAACCCATTTAACATAGCGAGACAGGTTTTAAAAAAAAAGCAACAGAGAAATCTCCGTTGCTTACTTTAAGCTGTCTCGCTATGTTAAACCCATTTAACATAGAGAAACAGTAAAAAGCAATGGAGATCTTGCTTTCTCCGTTGCTTTTGGCCACAGCTCTGATGTACTGCGTAGGCATGCGCAGTACATCAGAACTGCCGCTGATACCAGACAGCTGAGGAAGGGCAGCAAAGAGGCATTATACAATGCCATTATTTAAGAAAAGTAATTATTTCTTTTCTTAAATAATGTCATAGTATAATAGCAATAACCCACTTCTGGGTGTGGGTAATGCGGGATTTACCCACGGTTGTTTCGCCCTCGGGACCAAACCACGCCAACCATGGGTAAATCCTGCATTACCCACACCCAGGCATGGGTTATTGCTATAGTAAATAATGACAATAATAAAAAACTGATTTTGAGATCCGAAAGATGAATGATAACTAGTCTCCTCTGGGAAAAATTGCATGGAACTACCTACACAGATTCATTATAATACATTGTAAAATTAAGAAGATATAAAAAAAATTATTAAATTGATGGAGATATAAAATAAATATTAATGCAAATTCACAACATTTTTGTTGTGAAAAATTACAATTTGAAATCATATACAGACTCTGGTCAGAAAACTGCATATGAATAAGAACGTTGATCCTTGTTTCATATGCAAATCTTGCATGCCTTCAAAGGTCAGAATATGCACTGGTATGAAATCACAGCTATTACTAGGAAAACAATCACAAAAAATGGAAAGAGATGTTCCTTCTTTCAAAGATTTTCTTGAATTAGCCATTGAAGTATGCCAGAATGAAATGAACATCTTAAAATTAAGAACCAAAAACAGAAATTCTGACTTTAAGTATTAATCAAAGATGAACTTATTTCTAGAGAAATGTAGAAAGAGGAAACAAAGTCAATGTTAAAATTATACATAATACTATATTACAGAAAGTCTAAAATGTTGTGATTTTAAATTTGAAATATATACACATATGTAAATAGTTTTAGTTTGGACTGACAGTTGTAGTATTTTGAAATGCATTAAAAATGAATGCAAGGAGTCAGCATACTCTTCACAGCTTCATAGATTGTTATTAGACTAATGAGCCAGGACAGCCTTTCAAAGCCTAGCCAAGTTTTCTCAAAAGAATAATGATGTCATGTATTCAAACATGACATTGAGGTCCAGGTATTTATAAGCTACCTCTGTTCATAAGGGATATGGGTGTCAGGCCCAGTGTAAAATTTCTATTCCCTATCCACTGGTCTAAGGTTGCACTTAAACTGGATAATAGATGAACTCAGCTTAACTCTTAAAAACAATTTGATTCATATCCAATAAACTCCATCAAATTTTGTGTATATGTCAGCAGATGTTGTCATTTCATGAGAGGAAATGTAATCCTCATGAGGACAGTGTTATTCCTCAGTATACCAAGCCACATACAAATTTTCAATCTTACTGTGATGGTATACATATCTACCTATACACAAAACAAGTTAGAAATCACTGGCAAACAGGCACCAGTGCAAATATCACCTGAAAAAAACTTTAATCAAAACACATGCACTCACATTACATGTGGCATAAAATTAACTGACTTCCTTATACTAGGAATCATCTACCACAACTGCATCATTACAAGAATAAACTACCCATGCTAATAAAATCTTCTGGTACCTATCCGATAAGATAATCAAAGTCTTATGAGAACCCCCCCCCCCCAGTAAGAAATATCATAATTTAACTAAAGACTCTATAATACAGTGGTGACCCAGAATAACAAAAGATACAAAGTCACTGTCACAGTGTCTGTGTCATTCAGGTATTATGTCAGTAGCAGGAGCTATTTGGTGGCAGTTCACTAGTGTAGGGAGTAGATTAATAGATTTTGCAATATAGGAAGACTGGTTTGGGTCTGCACGTTGCCTGCTCTTTATTTTTATATTCTTTTTATATTTTGTGCAGATCCATGTGATATGATCACCATTATTTATTTCTGTCTTCTTCTTTTCCATTGTCTTTATGTTAGTGCCAGTGTTTGCCCGGAGTACATTATTATTTAATTTACAGTGTACTGTTTTCTACTCTGATTTCCACATTCTCCTCCTTGTAAGTTTTCATTTTTCTCCTTTTTGCATATGTTTTCGCCTTTCTCCATCAGTACTCACTGTGACTGCAAACAGGCTGCTGTGATATTCTAAAGAAGCTGATGTCCAATTGTCAGTCACAGGCAGGGTCAGTCAGTGTACTACCTGGTGGTTTCTTCTAGCTGAAGAATAATAGTACTTTGCTTCGGCTCTCATATAGGTATTCAAATTCTTCAGCCCTTTGAAATGCAGGGAATGTACTCCTCTCCTGGCCACAACAAATCAAACGTCATGCCATTAATAAAAAATAACCCCATAAAACATCACAAAGGAACAGTCTAAGTTTCACTTTTCATCTTAAAAGTAATGAGTCCAAATACACAGCAAGGGCACAGGAAAATAACTTTCTTGGGTAGCGTAAGCCAGGGAACCTTGTTGGCTAGGCTTACTCAGGCCCTTAGGCTGATAGTTTAGTACCTACCTATGCAACTATGAATAACTAGAAGGAGCACAGAACACTACAACTAGTGTAGTTTTTCTTTCCCATCCCTTGCATCCATCATACTTGCTCCTTTTGGACACTACTACCATTTCAAACATTCCTACTCTCTTTACAAGTCACAGGTGATACAACAGCCTGCACAGCCCTGTCCATTGCCATAATACCATCAATAAGCTAAACTACAGTTGTAAGAAAATACCTTCAAGGGCACATGATATCCCAGATGAAACTTCAGTTTTTTTTTTTAAGTACTCCCTCCTAGATCACCTCATAAAATGGTGCCCTCAGGTCAATTGTAATGACTAATCTTTTCGGAAAATACTTTTCTTGACTCCCACACAGTGACAGCTATTATCTTTAACATGCGATGATTGAACATGAACCATAATGGAGGATGATGACCCCATATGGGTCAATGGAACTCTATATTCATACTCCACATCAAGAATGTCAACAGGCATACATAGCTACTCACTCATCTCATTTCTATATAATCTAAACAAACAATTCCTACATCCTTCTCTAGTATGTCAACCATACAGATATTTTTTGCCTGGTTTTATCCTCCAACTCACAAATGTGGAGTAAAAGGCAACAGTATTATAAGAAGTTCAGCACTCAAGTTCCTTGAAGTCCTAGTTTTTAACTGCTGTAATAATGTCACATCTGCCTAATCATTCTTTAACAATTCAAACATTCTCTTTAAACCAGAAGAATGCAGAAATGTCATATATTTTGATAGGTTTCCATTCAGCTGTCATATGCCATACACAATATTCACCCAGGGCACCCATCTAATCCATCATCAACAGCTATGGCTACTACTTTACCACTTCTATCATGAAATTTCAAAAATAAATAAATCTTACAGTCCGGCTTCTCACAGATTGTCACAGTTGATACTTTCAAACAATGCCTTAAAACTGAAAAACATCTAAATAGAATGGTTGCTAAAAAATTCTACAAAAAGTAGTTTTGGTCAACATTTAACAAACTTTAATATGTACTGACTGGGTAAAGCATCTTTCCATAGAAAGCAACATGTGAGCTACCCCAGGGCAACCTTCTTTTGAGTTCCTAAAGCTCAGGTGGTGAAATTGTTGCCAAACTACAACTTAGAGCACAGTCTTCTGTGTTTCTTTAATATACGAGCGGGATTGTTGACTTACTGTACTGTTTTGCTGCAAGAGTCTGTATTAGGTCCGAGAGTGTATGGATCGACTGCATGCTTTAAGAAAGAATATTTATATGACTATATATTGCTTCTGAATTAAGAAAAAAATGTAGATGTGGCACCCACACAACTAGACAGCTGTATAATGACTCTTTTACAATTTTAAAGGAGTTCCATCAGCAACCACATTAGGCAAAAGTGGCAAAAACTGATGGCAGAAGGGTAAGACCCACTGAAGAAGGTCCACTTACAGATAAACTATTGTATCATACACTGGGAATCTGTTGAAGTGGTTGTACAGCTAGGAAGAATCCCAAGCAGTAAAACACTTTGAGTGGTAGCAGCTGGATGATGGATAAAATATGAGGACTCCTGAAACACAAAGGACACCCAATTTCTAGAGTCACAGTCCAATCAATACTGTTTAGTGAAGGTGTTAAGTGATTACTATGTGGCTTTGCCAAAAATGTGAACAATGGGGGCATTCTTGAGATAAGTAATAGACACAACCATGTCTCCTGATGGAAAAGGTTTTGACAGTATAATTTCAAATCAGTGGGTTTGCCAACATAAGATAAAAGACAACATAGTTAGCAATCCACGTTTTGCTTGATAACTTTCAAAGTGTTTCGTGAAGCATAAATGACAAATATTTGTTCAGTCTTTCAATATTTATGCTTTTATTTCTGGTAAAACCTGAATTGGTGGTGAATATCCATGGTGAAAAGTAATCTTTCTACCTTAGCTTCTACAGTAGGAAACAAAAATAGCGGAATGAATGGAATGGTTTAAAGGCAATTCTGATACCGCTTCTGTGAAGAAGCAAGAAATAACCTTAGAAGATACCCACTACATGTAAACACCTGAATCTGTAATGCTAGGAAAATTAAACTTTGAGATCATGGGGTACATTACTAATGCCCACAAGGAAAGCCTCTACCAAAAGGCAAACTTTCATTTTGATGAGACAGCAGGATAGAACAGTGAGAGGTTGGATGAGCTGTCAATAAAATTCCAGTTGTGTGAATAAATCCTTGTCAAACCACTGCTGGCCCACATTGTTAAACTACTATTAATGATAGGCATGAGCAAGTAACACACGCATCATGACCATGGAATGAGGAGACTTAAAGTCAGAGACGTGACAGAGAAAGGTCAGAAACACATGCATGTTGACTGAATGAAGCAGCAGGGTTATCTCTTCACTCGTATGAAGAACTTCTTCTTCTTAGCAGAGTATTACAGTATGTCTGCCTGGTAAAAGGCTCTCTGAAGGCTTCAGTCATTGTTGATGCTCCACTGCAGATGCACAGTGTGATAAAGGGATTTAAACCAAAAAATAAAAAACAAATCATGACATGGAATCAGCCATCACTTCTGCCACCGGTGACCTCTTTCCTGGAATGCTAGTGACCGGAGTGTCTGAAACAACACCCTACTTGGCCATCATAATTTGATGAGGTTGAGCTGCATTTTTTTCATCTCTGAGTTTTGAAGTAACGCACTGAATTAAAAGAAATGTAAAGAAGGCACAGAGGAATTTCCCTGGCCAGAGGCAGTAGAAAACATCCACTAGTGAGGGAGTGACATGGGGGGTTTCAAACCTCTCACAAGTTGGCGAGTACCAGATCTAGTATGTTTGAGTCTCTGGTCGGAGCATGCACTACCTGTTCCTGGATGTTTGTGTTAATAAAGTCCAGAAAGCATTGTGCATATGAGTTTGAGGCAGTGTACATTTTCCAGTCTATATAAGGGGCATTACAGTAACCCACGAATAGGGTGTTTTTTTGGATGATGAGTGCCTCTAATAGGTTGAGGTAAGAGTCCTGAGACACTAGAGGCATTTATGGTGACCTGTAGCTCGGTCATTGGTGAAGGAGCTTATCTATGGTGATTTCTCATGTGGATGAGCTCCATGGTATCATCCTGTTTAACCAATGTGTGTGTGTGTGTGTGTGTGTGTGTGTGTGTGTGTGTGTGTGTGTGTGTGTGTGTGTGTGTGTGTGTGTGTGTGTGTTTGTTACCAATGTAAATCAAAACACTTCCACCTCTGGCCACAATCTGTGTTGTTGTTGGTCTAAATGTGTGGAAGGCACTGTAGTCTTGCACTTCCAGAGTCCTGTCTATGCCCTTAAACCAAGTCTCAGTCACAACATAGATGTCTTCATTCTCCAGAGTGGGGAGGGCTTGAAGGGGGTGGAGTTTTTTGTTTAGGCTCAGAGCACTGAGCAGTAAGTAGACTTTGCCACAATGCTGGTAGATTGGTCTGCCTAAAAAAAGGCTCTGAGGGTGGGTGGATAAAGATTTAGCCAGTATAGATAGCCAACTAACCATTACCTTCTCCTTATCTAACCTGGTGAATTGGCCACCTGTGTGTCACACAATGAACTCCCCAGTGACAACATTATTAGGTAAACTATATGCTTGCCTTATGGGCTTTGCCCTTAGGGGACCATGGGTGTAAGCTTATGTGAGATGTTTGCCGTTGCTTTTGGTTTGTGTTTTAGTGATTTCTGAGGAGCAGTGTTGCCTTTAGGGGGCTTTGGAGTTTTTTGAGATTTTGGGAGGTATCTTTTAAATGCCTCAGCATAACACATCTGTTTGTGTGTGTGTATTGTGGGTATTCCTGACAACCTCTTTTATATTTCAAGATTTTATCGTCCAAGGAAGGTGTGTATTTACATCTCTTGCATATCATATTATCTTCTTTAATGATTAACTTGATTAACTAGTTGTCTTAGAACATAAGACAATTTCTACATTGCTTTAGGATGCCCAGGGCTACTAAGCTGGCCACAGAAACATTTGAAAATTGCATATCCATCTTGTTCATTCCTTAATAGGGTGGGTTGTTGAGGATTAAGGATTCTAATGTATTGAATGCCTTAGCTAGGTCCAGGTAGGTGGTATGTACCAGTGTCTCCTCATCCATTGTCTTGTTGACCCTGTCAATGAAGTCCATCACGTATAGTAGGCACGACTTTCAACGTGACAAAGCCAAACTTGATTGGGTCCATTGCCTGAAGGTTCCCTATTTCTTTGTTGTGCATTTTCATGATAATTTGAAAAATGGCTTTGCATACAACTCTGGACCTGCAGTTTCCGGGGTTGTTTGATAGCCCACCCACGTGGAGAATGAAAATCATTGCAGTCCTCCATTCATGTGGCACAAAGCCTGTTTTGAGATTAAAGTAATTAAGTGGTTCTGATAAGTTATGTTTCAGACTATTTATATAGAGGCATACAGAGATACTGTCAGAGCCCATTGAGACTGTTTTTGGCCTGAGTGAGCACCACCAGGACCTGCTCCCTTCTAATAATGGAGTGTGGGGGGTTATGCTGACAGGTATTTCATGGGGTGTGGAGGGAGTGGCAGGTGAAGTCTGAGATGAATTTGTCAGCCAGCAGATTCACTATGTCACTCTGCACAGTGAAAGTGACAGCCTGTTAGGCTGTCATGTCCTCATAACTTTCCTTGTTGCCTTAATTAGTTCTTTTATTACCTATGTAGTTTAAGGCGAGAGCTCTTATCATTATGAGAGTTGCTCTTCCTGATCTTAACTATGACCTTTTACCTTTTGTTGTATAACCTGTTATGGTTAGGATTGTACCAGTGTGGTTTGTTTTTAGAGTTGCTTTTGAGTTGACTTCTGTACGTGGCTGTACAGGGTCTCTGTAAACAATTGTGAATAGGTTATGTACTTAGGGTTAGGAGGGACATTGAATTTTGACAACATATTGCTTAACAGGAGGTAATTTGCTTTTTAGTAGTCTCTGAATTTTACAGGGTAAGCTGGGATAACCAAGTTGTTTTATTTTGAAGGAGACAGCTTTGTGGTCTGACCTCTCCAGTAAAAACATAACACGGTGGTTGTGGTGGTGCTGGGTGTGTGTGTGTGTGTGTGTGTGTGTGTGTGTGTGTGTGTGTGTGTGTGTGTGTGTGTGTTTGTGTGTGTGTGTGTGTGTGTGTGTGTGTGTGTGTGTGTGTGTGTGTGTGTGTGTGCAATGATGTCCTGTATTGGTTAGTACCAGGATGTTCTGTATTGGTTAGTACCAGGAATACCTCTCAACCTCTTAATGCAAAAAAATCTGGACAAAGCTTGACAAAATGGTTGTACAAATAAAGACATAGTTTAAATATTGCTCTTATAAACTTAGAAAGTTGCTAGAGTTAACAGGATTTGTTTTAATATACATTAGTGAGGGAGTGACATGGGGGGTTTCAAACCTCTCACAAGTTGGCGAGTACCAGATCTAGTATGTTTGAGTCTCTGGTCGGAGCATGCACTACCTGTTCCTGGATGTTTGTGTTAATAAAGTCCAGAAAGCATTGTGCATATGAGTTTGAGGCAGTGTACATTTTCCAGTCTATATAAGGGGCATTACAGTAACCCACGAATAGGGTGTTTTTTTGGATGATGAGTGCCTCTAATAGGTTGAGGTAAGAGTCCTGAGACACTAGAGGCATTTATGGTGACCTGTAGCTCGGTCATTGGTGAAGGAGCTTATCTATGGTGATTTCTCATGTGGATGAGCTCCATGGTATCATCCTGTTTAACCAATGTGTGTGTGTGTGTGTGTGTGTGTGTGTGTGTGTGTGTGTGTGTGTGTGTGTGTGTGTGTGTGTGTGTGTGTGTGTTTGTTACCAATGTAAATCAAAACACTTCCACCTCTGGCCACAATCTGTGTTGTTGTTGGTCTAAATGTGTGGAAGGCACTGTAGTCTTGCACTTCCAGAGTCCTGTCTATGCCCTTAAACCAAGTCTCAGTCACAACATAGATGTCTTCATTCTCCAGAGTGGGGAGGGCTTGAAGGGGGTGGAGTTTTTTGTTTAGGCTCAGAGCACTGAGCAGTAAGTAGACTTTGCCACAATGCTGGTAGATTGGTCTGCCTAAAAAAAGGCTCTGAGGGTGGGTGGATAAAGATTTAGCCAGTATAGATAGCCAACTAACCATTACCTTCTCCTTATCTAACCTGGTGAATTGGCCACCTGTGTGTCACACAATGAACTCCCCAGTGACAACATTATTAGGTAAACTATATGCTTGCCTTATGGGCTTTGCCCTTAGGGGACCATGGGTGTAAGCTTATGTGAGATGTTTGCCGTTGCTTTTGGTTTGTGTTTTAGTGATTTCTGAGGAGCAGTGTTGCCTTTAGGGGGCTTTGGAGTTTTTTGAGATTTTGGGAGGTATCTTTTAAATGCCTCAGCATAACACATCTGTTTGTGTGTGTGTATTGTGGGTATTCCTGACAATCTCTTTTATATTTCAAGATTTTATCGTCCAAGGAAGGTGTGTATTTACATCTCTTGCATATCATATTATCTTCTTTAATGATTAACTTGATTAACTAGTTGTCTTAGAACATAAGACAATTTCTACATTGCTTTAGGATGCCCAGGGCTACTAAGCTGGCCACAGAAACATTTGAAAATTGCATATCCATCTTGTTCATTCCTGTAATAGGGTGGGTTGTTGAGG
This sequence comes from Protopterus annectens, assembly GCF_019279795.1. Classification (NCBI taxonomy): domain Eukaryota; kingdom Metazoa; phylum Chordata; order Ceratodontiformes; family Protopteridae; genus Protopterus; species Protopterus annectens. Next base: position 33,078,014 of record NC_056726.1, read on the forward strand.
ATTAAGGATTCTAATGTATTGAATGCCTTAGCTAGGTCCAGGTAGGTGGTATGTGCCAGTGTCTCCTCATCCATTGTCTTGTTGACCCTGTCAATGAAGTCCATCACGTATAGTAGGCACGACTTTCAACGTGACAAAGCCAAACTTGATTGGGTCCATTGCCTGAAGGTTCCCTATTTCTTTGTTGTGCATTTTCATGATAATTTGAAAAATGGCTTTGCATACAACTCTGGACCTGCAGTTTCCGGGGTTGTTTGATGGCCCACCCACGTGGAGAATGAAAATCATTGCAGTCCTCCATTCATGTGGCACAAAGCCTGTTTTGAGATTAAAGTAATTAAGTGGTTCTGATAAGTTATGTTTCAGACTATTTATATAGAGGCATACAGAGATACTGTCAGAGCCCATTGAGACTGTTTTTGGCCTGAGTGAGCACCACCAGGACCTGCTCCCTTCTAATAATGGAGTGTGGGGGGTTATGCTGACAGGTATTTCATGGGGTGTGGAGGGAGTGGCAGGTGAAGTCTGAGATGAATTTGTCAGCCAGCAGATTCACTATGTCACTCTGCACAGTGAAAGTGACAGCCTGTTAGGCTGTCATGTCCTCATAACTTTCCTTGTTGCCTTAATTAGTTCTTTTATTACCTATGTAGTTTAAGGCGAGAGCTCTTATCATTATGAGAGTTGCTCTTCCTGATCTTAACTATGACCTTTTACCTTTTGTTGTATAACCTGTTATGGTTAGGATTGTACCAGTGTGGTTTGTTTTTAGAGTTGCTTTTGAGTTGACTTCTGTACGTGGCTGTACAGGGTCTCTGTAAACAATTGTGAATAGGTTATGTACTTAGGGTTAGGAGGGACATTGAATTTTGACAACATATTGCTTAACAGGAGGTAATTTGCTTTTTAGTAGTCTCTGAATTTTACAGGGTAAGCTGGGATAACCAAGTTGTTTTATTTTGAAGGAGACAGCTTTGTGGTCTGACCTCTCCAGTAAAAACATAACACGGTGGTTGTGGTGGTGCTGGGTGTGTGTGTGTGTGTGTGTGTGTGTGTGTGTGTGTGCAATGATGTCCTGTATTGGTTAGTACCAGGATGTTCTGTATTGGTTAGTACCAGAAATACCTCTCAACCTCTTAATGCAAAAGAATCTGGACAAAGCTTGACAAAATGGTTGTACAAATAGAGACATAGTTTAAATATTGCTCTTATAAACTTAGAAAGTTGCTAGAGTTAACAGGATTTGTTTTAATATACATTTTCTGAAGGATTTAAAGTCTGAAACTCAAATGTATGTCATTATTTAGTGACTTCAATCCTGAGATCATTCCGGTGATTTGCCAGAAAAAAAAAAGAGGAAAATCTGTACAGTTGAGAGGTAACCAGGTCCAGTATGTTAGAACCTCTAGTGGTTGGGTGCACTATCTTGTCAAGTGTGTTTGTGTTAATGAAGTCCAGGAATCTTTGTGCCTGCATGTTTGAGGTAGTGTATGTTTTGCAGTCTATAGAGAGGGAAGTTAAAGTCTCCCATAAAGAAGGTATTGGATTGGATGGTGAGCATCTTCAGTAGGCCTAGGTATAAACTGTGGGTTTCTTGGGATACAGAAGGTGACCTATAACTTGCTAGTATATGGTATGGAACTCTGTCTATGGTTATTTGCATGTGAATAAATTCTAGGACATCATACTGTTTAACCAATGAAGAGTTATGCTTGTTGCTAATATACATTCAGACTCCTGCACCTTCACTGAAACCTTTCACTGCAGCTCAGATGTCTATATTCTACAGAGTGACAGAGCTTTTAGGGTGTGTAGTTTCTTGTTTAAGCTCCTAGCATTGAGGAGTGACACTTTAAGGATTATTTGGGTTTTATGTGCTATTTTGGTAGGTTTGTCAATTTAGCATTGCCTAAAAAAGGTTCTAATGGGGGTTGAGTAACATTTTATCCAATATTCAGAAGCCTAGGTGAGACAGGTATAGTCCATCCTTTGCAAAGCAATGTGGATTGTTAACCACATTCTCCCATGCTGATAAAGTTTGTATCTCCCTGAAATGGCACCATAAATTAAGCCAATTACTGAAGTTAATCCTCTTTTGTTAGTACTGTGGCATCATCCTTGGTGAAGGTAGAATGCTGTCCTATACAAGATACATTCCTGCATAAGATACATATTCAGAGAGAGATAATAATGTGTCTCTGCTTATTGTCCAGGGAGGTATGTCTTATGCCATTTATGACCATATGGACTATGACAGACTCAGACTGGTACCTGAGGTGTAATGACTTGAGTGCATGTGTAACTTGGTGGATTCAGGCTCTAGATAATCAACTAGCCATTATTTTCTCCTTTTCTAGTCTGGTGAGTGGGGCATCTGTGCATCATACAATGCAGTCTTCTTTGACATGAGTCCTGGGTAATGTGTTTGCTTGCCTTATGGGTTTTGCTTTTGGGGCTTTGATGGGTGTAAGCGTATTTGTGGTGTTTTTGATGAGTGCTTTAGAGATTGCTGAGGATAGGCATTGTTGTTTATAAGTTTAGTAGGTCTTTGAGGTATGGGAAAATTGCTTTATAGTGCCTCAGCATAAGTTGATCTATGCACGTAGTGGACACTGTGTGGTGGATGTAGTGTGTGTGTTCTTGACAACTGAATATATGCAAGATTTTAGCCTCCAGTGAAATTGTGTATGGACATCTCTCACATACTGTGTTTGTTTGTTTAAGGATTAAAGTGTTTTCTTTGAACATGAGACATTTGCTACATTGTCTCAGGATATTCCTATCTACCCAAGTTGGCTATGGAGCTATTTAGAAGTCGTATATGCATTTTGTCCAGAAATGTACTTGTGTGAGACACTGAAAAATGTGGATTAAGTTTTAAAGAGGTCTGCAAGGGTGGTCTCAGGGGTTTCACACTAGAATCAGTTAGATTGCACTAAGATTTCATAGTAGAGCTATTCAAAGCACAAAAGAGGGTGCGTCAGTTCTCCCCCATATACCCCAAACATGTTGTGAGTTGGTGATTCTCCAAACTTCCCACAAATTGTGTGTGTGTGTGTTCATATTTGTGTTTGTCTGTCTGTGTCTATCTGTGAGCACAGGCTTGCATGTGCACATGTGTGTGCATGTGAGTGCATCTGTTTTGGACTGGCATCCCATCAGGAATTAGTGAAGAATTAGTGTTACTTTGCCTTGAGCCAAATGATTGCCAGGAGAAGCTCTAGCTTCACTACAGCCATGAATTGCATAAAGTCTATCCATCTAATATTTTTTTGTGAAAATTATTCTACTTTTCTGAATACATTTTGCAACACTTAGCAGAAAGACTATTTTAACAGGACAGGCACTGTTCACCTTTGCAGAACTATCTATTCTGTACTGGATTTTCCTTCAACAATTTCTGCTTAGTGATACGTCCATTCTTTAATCAGCTTTTATTTATTATGCTGGGAATTTTCTATGTGGTTGTGAATATGAATATGGATATGAATACAAATATGATTACGAAAACTGTAAAGAAGACAGTAAATTAACTTGTTTCTGGGCTTCACAGTCAAGAAAAATCTTGATAATTGGATGGGAAATAGGAAATTCACCCCGGTAATCACTTCTGTGGCTCTGCTCAACAGTGGCACAGGAAAATAATTTTCTTGGATGGCGAAAGCCAGGGTACCTTTTTGGCTAGGCTTATATAGGCCCTAGGGCCAATAGCCTACTACCTACTTATGAACCTATGAAATTCAAATATCTCCCATGGTGCACTGAATTGCAGTACAACATTTGGGGAATAACCGACTCTCAATGCTTTCCTTCATAGAATACAAATAAGCGAATCAGAATAATTTCTGCTTTACATGTGAAGCTACAGTACTTAACAAGCATTTTAATCCATGTGCAATGCGTGCCCAAGATTTCTGTTTGAGTTTCTACTTACTACACAAATATCTATATTTCATTCTGTGTGCTTTTCTTAAGTTCAAAATATTCACTTTTGTATTTGCTCCAGGTATGTATCTGTTTCACTTGTTAAAATACCACAGATATCTCCTTCATACCTCTCAACTGTGCAGATTTTCGCCTCATAGTTTTGGTCTGTTTTTCATAAAATTGTGTTTTTGTCTGGTAAATCAGTGGCAAATCATTAAAGATTGAAGTTAAAAAAATGACAGAGATTTGAGTTTCAGACTTCATACCATTCAGAAAATTCATGCTAATGTCAAACCTGTTATTCTATCAACTTTTTAAGATTGTAAGAGCAATATTTAAAAATTGTCCCTATTTTTAGGCCTTTGACCCGCTTTTATTCATGACTTTGTCCAGATTTCCTGCTCTAAGAGGTTGAGAGGTATGCGAGTCTATGGCATGCTGAGATAAAACCCTAATAATGATGCAGTCAGTTCAAGTTCAATTAATGGATTGGGCAGGAATCATGCTGAACAATAAACTCACTTTCCACAAAAGTAATGCTGCAAAAAATTAAAAAAGGCAGAAACACGTTTATTTAAATCTCATAGAGAAGATTTTTTTGCAGAACTCTAATGTGAGGGTGGGTTGATACTACAACACCTCCAAATGTACATATACCTACTATGAGGTTGCAAAACTGTGGAAAAGAGATAAATAGTAAGTACTGATGCTGAAAGTTGTTTTGGCATGCTTGCTGCAGTCTACTGGCATTTGTAAAATGGCTTTTGATAGTCTGACACTTCCTTCAAATGCAAATACAAGCAGGGAGGATGCCAGTATGGAGCCAAAAAACCCTAACCTATCATAGGAGGCAGGAGAGGAAGTTCTAGTAAGCTGATCACCACTATACAAACAGATGCTTGTACACCACAAAAAAATAGCCATGAATAGGGACATGAGCTTGTTGATGTCAAGGTGGAGATGACAGCCCTTGCTAGTGCATGAGTTATAGCAAACATGCAACACACTTACTATGCCTCCACAATGAAGCAATCACTCAGCTGCTCATGTCAGACACATGAGGGTGGGGTTATGGCTCATCAGAAATGTTCTGGTCATCCATGCTGATGACAGCTTTTGGAGAGAGCTCTCTGACAAGTTAGGGGTTGATGAAGAGAGAGGATTATTGATGACAGACAGCTTGCCCTGTGGTTCTTTGAGCTGATAGCCCAGATGGTCTGGGCAGGGCTTGAATACAAGAAGGCCGATGATGGTCATAGCACAAACATCATTTGTGCTCACCTGACTGACACCTCCTTTCCTATCAGATCTTATCTAGGTTGGTGGCCACGTGTAACTAACAGGAAATGAATGGCTGAGACTAACACTTGGTAAATGACAGATAATAGGTACGAAAGTAAAAAGTACATAGGAAAATAAAGCATGATAAATATCATGTACATTTCCCTGCTAATTGAATTATCACAGCATATGGGACCGTGGTATTATCCCCAAAGCTAGTTCTCTCAAATATCTTGGAATCTTTTTTCGTGAGTGTCTAGATTTTTGAAGTGCATGTTATTACCATTAAATGAAAATGTTATGGAATAATTAAGACATTTTCCACTCCATCAAAAGCAGAAATTAAAAATGCGCTAGCTTCTTTTAACACCTGCTTGACGATATGAATATGTATGCTGTTATTTTAAGTTGTTTGGGACATTTTCTCCCTGGACCTCCAGTGAAAAGATTATCCCAGTCACTAAAAGCAAATTATTATTATTATTATTGTTAATAAGAAGAAGAACAACAACAATACTACTACATACTGAATCTGGAAGACTGACCTACATGTACAATCTTAAAGTTTTAGAAAAAGCTAAGAAGAATACAGAGAAACATACAAGGCAGATCAATAAGGTATGTCATTTATATTATAAAGACAAGCTTAAATTCATCACTCTTCTATACATGCTGACTTGTGTGAGGCGATATGATGTTCTTTAAATTATGTTATTCTGGAATCAACAACTGTGGTTACAGTCTCCTGACGCTGCATAAACAATGGGAATTAACATTCCATTGTGTTTTTGTCAGATGCTCATTTGTAGGTGTAAAACGGAAGTTTTTGTATAGACCAGTGAAAATTTGGACTACATTGCCAGTATGTTACAAGACAGGTACCATTACATATTTTGTTGAAAGATCTCTTGGACAAATGGTTTTAGTATTCAGTGTATGACAGTTCGTACAGGTAGCAAAATCTACTGAGGCTTTGGGTTTGCTGATTATATGACACTGAATATTGAACATTGAAAGTTCTTGCAATATTCATTGCTGTTATGTCATTTCTAAAATGTTGAATCTATTTCCTTCTGCCTCAGTGAGCTCTGGTCTGTTTCTGTGGTAACACATGAAGTGCTTGCACATTTAGTCTCACTTTGAATTGTAATTATCCTCCTTTTATTACTTTGCTGAAGAAACATCTGAGTTTTAAGATGACCTTATCTGACAATGTATGTGTTCCCCAGTGACCATGGTTGGCATATGATACTGGCATTTTTCTTTTCTACAATCTGCACTTGCTTAATGAAATGGCCTAGATTCAAAGGCATGAACTTCAGGCTAACACACAGCCTGCAATGCATAAAAAGGTACTAGGCTAGCTGCCCTTGTGTGCCATTTTAAATCTATCCAATTTCCCAAAGGTGAGAACCAAACCCTGTAGTTTGTGGTTGTGAAGGAAATGCCCTAACCATTAGACTAACCCCAACCTATTAAAAAGAGCACAAGAATAAGTAAGGACATAGTATGCAAGTACGCTGATAGCTGAGATTCGAGGAGGCAGAGAGGTGAAAGGGAAATGTCAAAAGCAAAGCAGATTAATATTCCCCCAGTGTATGAAGAATGGCAAGGCAGTGGTCTCACACTCAATTGTAACTCAAGCGATTTGTATAAGAGATTCAGCAGTAGCGTAAACATTTGTCCACTTTGACAAGCTGCTACCAAAACAGAACGTATAGAAGGGAAAGAGTAACCATGGAGACGCAGGTGAGCACGTGAATTTCAAAGATAAGACATCTCAGCAAAAATGTTGTCATCAACCACTAATAAACTCAGAATACAAACTGGATATTGAGTAGTGTCAATTAGGCAATCTAGGAGTAAAACTGGAGATTTCTATCAAGCCTAGAGTCAACACAGAACTGCCAGCTTCTCCAGAACCAGTTAAATGTTCCAGAAAATTATTAATGAGAAGGAGCATGACATGATGGTAATGAAGACTTTATGCTAGTAAAACATATGAATGAAATGAAAAGGAATCCCACAAAGGTGCTGAATATTAATTACTTACCCAACCCATCTTGGAAAAGTAGCTTCCTCAGAATTGTGTGTTTTCATGGGTAAAATGGAAAATGCAGTCTGAAATTGAAAAAAGAAAAAAAAAATATATATATATATATATATATATATATATATATATATATATATATATATATATATATATGGCCTTTTTGCAGTACAAGTAACCATGCATCTGATTGAACAGCTACTTGTATTTTATAAATCTGTCTTCCAGAAATGGTCTGCTGGGTTCTGCCATATTGATGTGATTATTGGTTTTTTTTTCAGCTAAAATCACTCTCTCGTGATACATGCTTTGCCTCCAAAATATACAAATTTGTTGTTATCGTTGTGCATAGGTTTATTCTGCCAATAAACTTAAAATGGGAATTCTGCAAGTTGTTGTTTTTTATCTCTTCCTTTCTAATTGTTGACTTCCTTAATTTATATATTTCTGTGAGATGGCATATGGATATACACACACACAGACATATAATATATATATATATATATATATATATATATATATATATATATATATATATATAAAACTTAACAGCATACCTGGTTCCTTTTTATTTCAACTACAGAACAAGATTAAATTAGTTGCATTTGAAGAAGAATAAAAAATATTTTAGGTGAAGAATTGTCCTCGAGCTATTCATTCTGTCAACCAGATGTGCCATGTTTTCTCAGTTGATGACTCATTTATAAGACCAGAGTACACTTGCCTGTCTGTTAAACACGTACACCCCCAGATGCTCAATAAATCTAATGGATGGAAAGACAGCAGGGCCATACTTTGCTACACGGATTTTTCCTTGGACAAATATTCTTTAAAATAAAGGACAAGGAAACAACTTGAGTGTCAAATTCTTAAAGTAAATACTGTGAGGCGTCATCAAACCTAGCGTGTTGTGCAGGGAGAAAGCTGAATAAAGATGAATGCCATACAAGGCAAAAATAGCAAAGGCATGATTTAATTATAAGTGCCTGTATACGGATACTGTTTTGTGGGATGGCATAGGAAAACTTGAAAGTTGTGCTTATAATGCAATTTTTTTTTATCCTTTTGTGTTACTCAAAACACTACTGCTTCATGGCACTCATTTTATTCAGCGTGTGAAATGAAATAATTTCCTGAACAGATTAGAACACCTCCATTTCTTAAAAAACTGTTACTGAACTCATCCCAGCAGTCATTCTTTAAATTAAAGATCTAGCAAATCCAGACATCTTTTCAATACAGTAATTTCAGCTTTGTGATTATTTAAGCAATACAATCACTAATGTTATGTCTGGAATTTTTATTTTTTGCAGAAAAATTAAGCAGAGGATATATGTTGCAGAAAAAACATTCCAGATTGTTTGCCTGTAGTTATTTCTCTGTAGTTATTTCTCCACACACTGAGCCTCAATGTAAAAAGGCAGTGGTAGGGTTACTGACAGATAGGACTAATTGATTTGCTACGTTCTCTCCCTGGAATTGGTATGTCCTATTTATGAGTTACCTTTACTCCAGTCCAAACTGCATCTGCCAATTCCAGGTACAAGAAAAATATTTATTTGTAAATGCAAAGCCTGCAAGGACAGGTGTTACACCACAGTTCAAAGAAACAAATGTGATTGCTAGTAACAGTAAATGTCTCGTAATTAGAATGGCCAGCCAAATTCTTTGTCCAGCTCAAACAAAAACAGACTGTGCATATGCTGACCACCATTTACAGTGGTGAAATGGTAATCTGTGGCAAGAAGTACAATAGTTATACAGAGAACAGACCAAAGATTACTGTTCAGTATAGCAGCAAAATGGGTGAAGCAGATATGACTGACCAGCTGCCAAGAAACTAATAGCACATCTGAAAAAAGTAATTGCTTTAAAAAGTTTAATGGTTTTAAGAAACTTTAGCTGCTTTAAAAAATGTGGAGTATTCATCTATTACCTATATTTAGTAAAACAGTTTGAAAAGACAGAAGAAATATATCACTGTGTGCCCACAAACAGGCATACACCACAATGGTTACCCTCACCAGATACTACACAGAACCCCAGGAAACTCTACTGGATTAGCTGTACCAGAGGTTGACACATTTGCCTGAAAGCATTGGTTCAAAAAGGTTGAGGAGTAAATCTATGGACTTATCTACACCCAGATGTTACTGTCCAAACTGTAGCACCACTTTTAAAAAAAGTTTATGAAATTTTACTATGCTGCCGAAAGCAATGGCCAGAATCTGTTCCTCACACAGTGTGTGTGTGTGTGTGTGTGTGTGTGTGTGTGTGTGTGTGTGTGTGTGTGTATCAATACAAAGGTGGTATAGTCCAGAGTGGTAATTGTTGTACCAAAATACTTTGCTACCTTGAACTCCTTTCAATTCTATGCATATTAGGTTGAAACATTCAAGCCATAAGCAAAACTGCTCGCACATTATTGCACAAAACCCTCTATTAAAATAAAAAAAAACAAGCAAAACAAATGAGATGCATGCACACAAGCAATAGTGGACTTCAAGGAAAAGAAAATCATAATAAACTACTAAAAGCATTTTTGAAGGATGGCAAGTCTGACATCCCCCATGAACTGGTTGTTTCGCACCTCCCTCCCCCGACTCTATTATTCTCAGTCCAATGCTCATCCAACTCAGACAAAGGAAACCATATGATTGCTCTTTCTGAACTTGGACTGCAAAGCTATAAAAAACTGAGCTGGATACATGGCAAGCAAAATAACTGAAAACAGATATAATCCTGGGAAAACCAAAAGAAAAAGAAAAATCAAGCAGTTGACTCTACATTTTGAGCTGCGCTGCCCCTTTCCCCTTAAGCACTGCCCTGTGTATAGTGAGAGGCTTTGCTCACTCCCACTATACATGGAAAATTCTGAGGTTAAACAAAATTGGGAGATTTGAGTTAAAATGGTACTCCGCAACATCTTAACACCTATTATAGTTAATATTCTGTATTGTTGTTTCTTTTAACAAAGTATTATATTTTATATTTTTTACATGGTACTGTTATTTCTCTTTACTAGCTCTAGCTTAATTTTCATGATCAAATTGCAAAGTATTCACCAGGGCTGTCTCTGCAAAAGGTCACTGCTGATCAGAGGTGTAATCTACTCAATAAACTTAAAATAAAATAAAATAAATATATAAATAAATAAGCAAAGAAACAAATAAGTAACATCCACATCTATCTATCTGTCTATCTACCCATCAATCTAAATATTTCGCTGCATGTTTCTCTTTCTTCATCTCTGTCTCTGTCTCTCTCTCTCTATATATATTTATATATATATTTATATATATATATATATATATATATATATATATATATATGTGTGTTTATAAATGTGGGCGCACTTAAATACACCAAAATGCTCAAACGTTGATATCATGGATGTCGACATGCAAAAATTGGCATTCACAATGTCAACAGCTCAATGTGCATGTAAACTCAAAAACAGTTTTTTTGCAGGGGAAAACTCTCACCCCCTGTACCCTCCACACCCTGGCTAATTATGTATTCTGATTCTGAGATCACACAATCAGGGAAGGGGCATATTCCCAACTCTGGAATATCTCAATATCCCAACCCTACTGATCCTATTGATCATCTGTCTTGCTGACTAAAGTGTGTTGTCAAAGCAAATGCTGATCCAACACACACTCACTCTAATTGAGTGCAACCATAATATGTGTATATTCACAAACACACACATATGTATATATATATATATATATATATATATATATATATATATATATATATATATAGTTAGAGAGAGACACACACACACATGTGAAGATAGATAGATATATGTATACATACATACATACATAGAAATATACATAAATATATAGATAGATATAGATCTATGAGGAGAGCGACAGAGAGATAGCTGGCTACCTCTATATGAATATACATTCAGACATTTAGGTGTATATATATATATACACAAACACACATATATATGTGTGTGCATGTGTGTATGTTTCTAAAGAAAGAGAGAGAAAGAGGTAGCTGACTGTATAGATATTGGTATGTATACAGCCATTTGCATGTAATGTAGACAGATGAACCCACACATATCTAGATACATAGACAGACATAGATATGATATGGATATATAGAGATATAGTTATATATAGAGATTATATAGATATAGTTATCGATATACATGCAGACATATGCATGCATTTTCATAATGTGTGTATGTGTGCAATAAGTTGTGAAGTGTGATTGGCATGCAAGGCATGAGACAGAAGGTTGATGCTTTACAGTCCCAGGGTGTTTCATCATATCTATGCCAATAGAAACAAAAACAGGAACTAATGAAAAACAAAACGGTGTCACGCAAAGCCAAAGGTTCCAAGAAATAGAAAACACACTTTATTCAGTACAAAAGAACAGCGTTTTTCGCCCCTGCGAAGACAGGAGCTTCATCAGCGTTTAACTCAAAAAGTTCACACATTTTTAAAAAAGCATTAGTAGCAAACAATTAGTGATATCACATCCTCCTGATGGCAAATTAGAGGCATTTAAAGGTATATATTACTAAAACAAGTGTTTAGGCTGGGAAATGTATACAAAATCACCAAAACACAAGGCGAATCCAACCATATGAAAAAACATACCTACAAATATTCAACTAATATAAGGAGATGAATTATAATAAATTATAATGAAATATAAGATGTGAATGTGCAAGTATAAAATATATAAAATATAAAATATATATATAAGCATATATAAGTAAGCCGCCAAGAACCTAACAAATTTAATTCAAAACAAATTTAATTAAAAACTTAAAAGAAGTAAATTAGCAACTTAGCCCCTAATAGGACAAAATGCTACATGCTAGTAGACCTACATGCGTTTTTGTGACCGTATCTACCAGCACCTGTACGCCATTAAAAATAAGAGAAGCGACAATGCCCTCTCCAAACACATTCTAAGCAATGAGGGGCACGGCTTCCTTTTTATGGGAGTTGACAATATCAAGCCAACTATTAGAGGTGGCCCCCAATCTCTAATCTTAGAAAACCGTGAGTTGGAGTGGCAATTACAACTGGACGCTTTCTCTTACCCTGGCTTGAACGATAATTGTAATATATCGTCCATCCTAAAATATAAAAGCTATTTGAGGTAATGTGGCCTTAGGTTTACATCTTTGATTGGTTGGATTGGTCAGTTAGCCACTTATATAGCCCAATGTATTTGATGATATTACACAAAATACAGGGCTCCTTTTTTATTTTAGTGTATCGTTGGACCTAGTTACATTCCATCTTGGATACTTGTCCCAAGCACTTAAAAGTATATGAGCATGTAGGTCTACTAGCATGCAGCATTTTGTCCTATTAGGGGCTAAGTTGCTAATTTACTTCTTTTAAGTTTTTAATTAAATTTGTTTTTAATTAAATTTGTTAGGTTCTTGGCGGCTTACTTATATATGCTTATATATATATTTTATATTTTATATATTTTATACTTGCACATTCACATCTTATATTTCATTATAATTCATTATAATTCATCTCCTTATATTAGTTGAATATTTGTAGGTATGTTTTTTCATATGGTTGGATTCGCCTTGTGTTTTGGTGATTTTGTATACATTTCCCAGCCTAAACACTTGTTTTAGTAATATATACCTTTAAATGCCTCTAATTTGCCATCAGGAGGATGTGACATCACTAATTGTTTGCTACTAATGCTTTTTTAAAAATGTGTGAACTTTTTGAGTTAAACGCTGATGAAGCTCCTGTTCAAGAGGGGCGAAAAACGCTGTTCTTTTGTACTGAATAAAGTGCGTTTTCTATTTCTTGGAACCTTTGGCTTTGCGTGACACCGTTTTGTTTATCATATCTATGCCAAACACTTCCCCAATTGCCTTACTGTATTTATAAAATGGGGGGACATATTTTCTGTGGCTTTAATTTGGCATTTAGTAGCTTAATTATAGTAATTACATGTGTTATAGTGTATTTTATAGTAAAATAGTTCCTCCACCCCTTTTAACTATTGATAGCTGTCTAGGGTTATAATATCAGTTGTGTGGAATTTTGGTCTAAAATTCTCAGTGCAGTAATTTAAGGCACATTTTTTCAAACTTTTGTGTGATTCAGCACAGTCTAGATTGCAAACAGCCACTAACACCACACAATACCTCAAATGGGTTGTGGCAGATGAATGAATCTAAATGAGGAAACTAACATATAAGTAGAGCAATGCTTCATAAATGCATATACTTTTCTCTAGGTAGTACAGCATCAGAAATATTCATAAAAAGTACAGTTTTGTACCTACCATAAATGTAGATGTTCGAAGATCCACATTGCTGCAGTCCTTACACTTGGGTAGTCCGCTGTCCTCGGTCGGCCCGAATATCAAAGTATAAGGCTGACGTCGGTCAAGACGCATTTGACTGACATCAGGACGTCAGGGTACAAATGCGCATGACCAACGTCATATCCTCAGTCTTTTCTTGCCCCAGATGTCAGAAGACCCTAAAAATAAAGGTCAAAACCAAAAGACAGCAAACAAACAACCAACCACCCTTGCACTAATTATATGTACAATATATACAATATACACAATATTTACAACCCAACCCAAACAACCACCTCTAACTACAGAGGGGAAGGAGGGAGGGTAAATTGGACTGCAGCAATGTGGATCTTCGAACATCTACATTTATGGTAGGTACAAAACTGTACTATGTTCTTCATCTCACATTGCTGCAGTCCTTACACTTGGGTAGAATCCCAAAGCAGAGGTAAGGGAGGATGGCCAAACTACAAGGAAGCAGGAGCTGCCAAAATGCCCTGCAAAACAGCAGTGGCAAAACCAGCCCTGGACTTAGAGTAAAGAGGTAGGTGATAATGCCTAGAGAAAGTATGCACTGAACTCCAAGTAGCTGCCTCCAAAATATCCTTGGTTGCCACTCCCTCAAAAGGCTGTCGAAGTGGCAGTAGCCCTAGTGGAATGAGGCCTAATCCCAGCTGGAATCTCCTTGCCATGATGGGAATAACAGAAAGCAATGCAAAACCCAATACACTTAGAAATAGTTTGTTTTGACACAGGCTTGCCCTGAGAACTCAAAGCAAAAGAAACAAACAACTGCTGAGACTGCCTGAACCCTTTAGTTCTGTCCAAATAATATCGCAACTGCCTGTGTACATCTAAAGTGTGCAAAATCTTTTCCCCTTTATTTTGGGGATTTGCATAAAAAGTAGGCAAATGAATAGTTTGGTTTAAAGCCACACTAGAAACCACCTTAGGCATAAAGGAAGGATTAGTACGTAAAGATACCCTATCCTTATGGAAAATCAAGAAAGGCTCAACCGCCATAAGGGCCTGTAATTCAGAAACCCTTCTTGCAGAGGTAATGGCCAACAAAAATGCAGTCTTCCATGATAAATATTTCAACTCAGAAGTAGCTGCAGGCTCAAAAGGTTGTAGAGTGAGTTTCTCCAACACAAAATTGAGATCCCAAGCAGGAGTAGGAGCTCTACGTGGGGTCTTATATTCTTTGCCCCTCTAAGAAATTGCTTGAACAAAGGATGAGAAAACAATGGAGGGTCACATTCATAGTGAGCTGAAATTGCTGCAGCATGAACCTTAATAGAAGAGAAGGACAAACCTTTGTCCAGTAACTCAGTAAGATATTGAAGAGCCACACTTAAATTAGGCTCAGAAACATCAAAATCCTTTGCTGCACTCCAAAATAAAAATCTCTTCCATTTATCTGCGTACACTTTCCTTGTACTAGGCCTTCTAGCTTCCAAAATCACATTCAAAACTTGTTGTGGAAGTTGAGACCCTCTATGGTTCAAAACAGAATATGCCAGGCTGTTAGGTGAAGAGAGTGAAGTTTGACATGGAGCAAATGGCTGTCCTCCTGTGACAACAGGTGTGGAATCGAAGGTAAAGGCCATGGAGGCTTCCGTACCAGACTTCTCAGTAATGGGTACCAGTGCTGTTGAGGCCAATCTGGAGCTATTAAAATCATCCTTGGCTTGTCCTGTCTGACCTTTAGAAGTACCTTTGGGAGGAGAGGCAGAGGTGGAAAGGCATACACATGAAGATTGCTCCAATTGAAAGAAAGAGCATCCACTTTCCAAGCTGTGGGATGAAACCTTTTGTGCAAAACTTTGGCAGCTGATGGTTTAGTGGAGAAGCGAACAGATCTATGTCTGGAGTTCCCCATGACACTGTCAATTTCTGAAATACATGAGGATCCAATTTCCACTCATGGGGATCCATAATTCGTCTGCTCAACACATCTGCTAAGGAGTTCTGTGCTCCTGGCAGAAACCTTGCCTGAAGATTGAGCTGTAAACTGAGAGCAGTCTCCCACAAAATCATTGCTTGCCTGCATAGAGGATAAGAATGCGTTCCCCCTTGCTTGTTGATGTACCACATGACAGTTGTGTTGTCTGTTAGAATCAACACCTGCCCTGGAAGAAGTAAATCCTTGAAAGCTATTAATGCAAACTGGACTGCTAACATCTCCTTCAGGTTGATATGTAGATGTTGTAGTCTGACAGGCCACTTGTCTTGTATCCACTTTCCATTCAGATGAGCTCCCCAAGCTTTGTCTGAGGCATCTGTCATTAAAATCTGACTCGCCTCTGGCCGGGTCACAGAGAGTCCCTTGTTTAGGTGACATTCCTGAGCCCACCACAAAAATTCCTTTTGAATGCAAGGTATTATTTGAATGACAGTGTCCAGATCCTGGCAGTGCTGTGTCCATACATTTTTGAGATACCATTGCAGCTTCCTCATATGCAGTTTGGCATTGGGAAGCACCAGAATACAAGATGCCATGAACCCTAAGGCTTGAAGGACTGTCCTTGCAGTCAGCCCGGACTGATGAGATAGATGATGGAAGTAAAGGGAAAGATACTTTTGTTTGTCCGGGGTTAAAAAGGCCATCTGGGATGCTGTATTCAGTCTTACGCCCAGAAAGCACATGTCCTGAGAGGGTACTAGACTGGACTTTATTTTGTTCACAGAATACCCCAGGCATCTTAGCACTGCTATCACATATTCCACATGATGAAGAAGCTCTTCCCTTCCTTGAGCCAGAATCAGGCAGTCGTCCAAATAAGGATAGATCTGTATTCCTTTTAGCCTGAAGAAAGCTATCACTGGAGCCAGAACTTTCATGAACACTCTGGGTGCAGTAGATAAGCCAAAGGGCAATGCAGAGAACTGATAGTGAGAAGTCCCAGCTCGAAAATGCAGATACTTCCTGCAACTTAGTCTGATAGGAACATGAAGGTAAGCCTCCTTGAGATCCAAAGTTACCATCCAATGATCTTTGCCCAGCAGAGGTAAAAGCTGTTGTAACGTCAACATTTTGAACTTGGGAATGTCCAGATAAGTGTTGAGGATAGACAAATCCAAAATTGGTCTCCACGTGTTCCCCTTCTTTGGTACTAGGAACAGGCGAGAATAAAATCCTAGGCCCACTTCTGGCATAGGGACCGGCTGTATGGCCCCTATTTGGAGTAACAGAGAAATTTGCTTGTGAGCCTCTATTCTTTGTTGAGGAGGAACGTCTGGCATGCCTTTGAAAGGAGGCAAGGTATGGAAATAAAACCTGTAACCGTGGTGTATGATATCCAATACCCATCTGTCTTGGGTAATTAAACTCCAATTTTCTTTGAAAAGTGCCAACATTCCTCCCAAAGGTGCTGCCAGACGAGAAGGCTCTGGCAGCTGAAAAGGTAGGTCATTGGGTCTGTTTACGAAAGGACTGACCCCTGCCCTCACCCGAAGACTGTGCAGGAGAACTCCCTGTTCTAGGCCTGAAAGAGCCCTGAGCTCTGCCCCTACCACGTCTAGCTCTACCCCTAGACTGGGAATCATAAGAAGGATATGTCCACCCCTTAGTAGGCCAATTTCTACTAAACTTTGGAGGTTGGACCTGCAAAAAATCTTTAACAGTCTGCATAGACTTAGCCTTGTCTTCCATTTTCTTTAAAACTGCCTCAACAGGAGAACCAAACAACACATCGGATTGTAAAGGAGCATCTAAAATCCTTGTTTTAACATGGTCAGATAAATTTTGATCCCTCAACCAGGCGTGCCTGCGAAGAACTGACCCAGTGGCAGCCACCCTAGACGAGGCCTGTACAGCATCAAAACCACATTGCAAAGAATGCTTACCCACCTGTTCAGAAACATGTACTAAATCTTGCAACTCTTTACAATCAATACCTTCCGCCAGAGCATCAACCTTAGACTTCAATTGTGAAAGGAGATAGTTCTGGTATTTCAACATGTGAAACTGGCAATTCAAAGCCCTCATAGCTAGAGTGGAAGAAGTATAAACTTTCTTTCCCCATCTATCCAAGGCCCTGGCCTCTTTATCTGCAGGAACCGGATTCTTGACAACAGAAGCCTTAACACCTTTAGGCCCCTGGCTAACAGTTTCTGGGTCTGCCCTAGGACTCTTAAAAGATACTTATGAGCTTCAGGCACCCTGTAATACCTATCCGGTTTAACAGGAGCAGGAGGCAAAGAATCAGGATTAAGAAAAGCCTCTGTAAAAACATCTTCCACTACATCCAAAACAGGAGGTATAGCCAAAGGCCTATGCTGGGGTAAAAACAAAAATTCCCTAAGCCTTTTCCTGGAATCAGAGAAGTCCTGACCTTCCCACTTAAAATGCTCCCTCATGGAATGAAGAGTTTCTGAAAAAGAAAAATCCTCAGGAGGAGAAGCAGAAGGAGTAGAATCATCCACATCAGAATCAGAATAAGGAGAGTACTCCTGCAAGTCTTCAGCCGAAGACTCAAAAACATCCGAAGCCTGCTCAAAACTCCCTAGCTCAGGCTCCACCCTAGGCCTCTTATCAGGAGGGGGCAAAGAACCCCTAATCAGAGTAATCAAATCTTCTGCTATTTTAAGCATATGCTTCTTGGGCACAGTTCCTGAAGAACTAGGGGTGACACCAACTGAAGCTAAACCTGGCCTGCCTCTGGGAGAAGCCTTGGAAACAGAAGGAGAGGGCCTAACCACCCTAGGCAGGGAGGGGAGTATAGTAACCTGTGAAGCCCCATCAGCCTGACCTGCCTCCTGAGAGGCCACATCCTGCAATAACAAAGTCTCTCCCTGGGACCCCAAAGAAACCTCCGGTGGAACCACTGGCTCCACCGACACCTCTAAAGAACCGGCGTCCGGTACGGACGGTTCTTCTAGCCTAGGCTTAACTGCTTTGTCCTTGCGCTTCTTCGAAGAAGCGGGCGTCGGAGCACCCGACGGCATTTTATAATTGCACCGCTTCCCGAAGACTAACCTGGCACAATCCAATCTTCTCTTTATAGTGCGCTTATTGAATCTAGCACAAGAGTGACACCCAACAACGTCGTGCTCAGGCCCTAAACAAGGAATACTCAAAGTATGATAGTCTCTATGCGGTATCTGTTTCCCACAAGAAATACAATTATTCACTTTTTCTGACATCCGGTAAACCACTGAGGCAAGAAAAAACTAAAATATTCCCCAACGGGGTACTTAGCCAACTTTGACTCGGTCTGAAACTCCAAAATCGAACAATTTCAGAACGCCAACCGGCACTTGCAACGCTGCTTCTGCATCGGACCATGCGGCAAAAAAGACTGAGGATATGACGTCGGTCATGCGCATTTGTACCCTGACGTCCTGATGTCAGTCAAATGCGCCTTGACCGACGTCAGCCTTATACTTTGATATTCGGGCCGACCGAGGACAGCGGACTACCCAAGTGTAAGGACTGCAGCAATGTGAGATGAAGAACATGTAATCATTTTGGTGGTAACTCCAAGAAAACCAAAGCATATGCAAAGAGTAATATTTCTCCCATCATTTTTGTAAGTAAATTTAAATGGTGATGTTTACTGCACACTAAAAAATATTCACAGGGGAATTATGTTGGTGGCATCTTCCAAGATCTTAAAAAAAAATATGTAAGCAGTTGTGCTCACTCCACATGCCAATTTTCTTAAGCCGATGCCATGCCTGTTACTCTTATTTAATTAGGATTGTATGACAATCTTTATGAGTTTTATTTCTAATTAGCATTCTTTTGCAAGTATGCAGTGTTTAACTTTGTGTACTGCATCTTCAGATATACTTCTTAGGTCAAACAATGCCACGTGTGTGTGTGTGTGTGTGTGTGTGTGTGTGTGTGTGTGTGTGTGTGTGTGTGTGTGTGTGTGTGTGTGTAATTTCCCTCCCAGCTTTCTGTTGCCATTGTGACTATTTTTTCTTCATGTTATACACTTCCTCTTTTTTCTTACACTATTTCATTTTCTGGCTTTTGATTTTTTTTAATGTAACATTTGTTAATCGTATCACTACACTCATCCAAGGACCACTTTTAATTTGTGGAATGGCCAAAAGTTGTACAATAGTTATACAACACATTCAGTAACAACTAATAATACATTTGAAAATGTAAATGCAGACAGTTCAATAACTGGACATTAATAGTTCTGGATTTTGATACAAAGTAAAACAGTCAGAGTAGTTACAGATATCTGGCAACATTCTATACACTCCATCAGCATACATGTAGATAACAATGTATACAGAAACATTAGTAACTGATCTCTAATAATGTTTTATATAGTCTCTTTATTAACATCTATAATAATTATACATACACCGTAAAACACTACCCAAAAGGAACATGTAGAATAAGATTTATGCTTTCGAATATCTCAGGAGATTACTTTTTCACACTAGTGGATATAGTTTATTGTCCCTGATCAGGTAATATATTTATATCTTAAGTTTTAGCACTTTTTGTCACTATAATAGATGTGTTTAATTTTTGCCACTATCTTGATTCCTGTTTTGTTCTACTTTTTATTTATTTATTTATTTTGTATGCAGCCATATTAATGTATTTGATTTAAGTGCATAGATTTCTGGTATTTCATTTCATTTTTTTATTGGTTTACTGGTTTACTTCTTTGTCTATGCAGTATTTCTGTGGTTGACAGTTTTGCTCTTCTAACTGACTTTTCAAGTTGATGGCAATTTCTAGATTCTGAAACCTGTGAGGGTATAGGGATCTGTGAGTGAATGCTAAATCCAGGTGATCCGCACTAGCCTTTTCCCAATGCATGGATCAGCTCTGTTATACATGCAATTAACAATTTCATTGGACACTTCCCTTGACCATTTTATTCATTTTCTAGGACAGCACCATGCTTCAGCACTGATGTAATTCATCATGCCAGAGATATCAAACAGCCTCACTCATCACATTATCTAGTTTGAATCAATATGCTGAGAAATGAAAGACTGGTAGAAAGTACCCTTTCTAGTAGGCAATGAAGATTATTTTAACAACCAGAACTGACATGACCGTGCATGTCTGTCAACATAAAGACAACAGAAAGAGACTGTAATACATGCTTTTACTTCTTGTAAAATTTTGTGAAAGCCAGTAATGAGATGAAACTCTGGCAATATTTGCAGTCAGAATGTTTAAAAAGGAGAGAAAACACAGAGTGTGTGAGCACTTCCTAATTTGTGCACTATACTTAATAGAAAATTGTACCAGCATGCCCGACAAAACATTACTGCTACTAATGTAAAAGGCATAGCTGAGTACAAGTGTGAAGCTGTGAGAGAATTTAGAGAATATTATTTAAAAGTCTGAAAGGCAGCTGACATACATAACACCAGGATTTCATGCGGAGAAAATAAGAAAAAATAAGGTTAAAGTAATCTTTTTCATTGAAGTGAGGTAGACTCCCTTTTACTTAGGCAGATAATCATGATGAAGCACCGTTATGGAACAAACTTCTTGGAATGTTATCTATGAACTACAAAAGTAAGCAGCAATTAAAGTAAAGAACGTGCTAATACATCAGTAATGTTACTGGAAATAAACCAACCTACTGTCACAGTGGGGATGGTAGTGACCTAAAATTCACTCAGTACTTTAAAGTCACTGAACCATCCATTCGTGCCAGTCTGTGATTGAGTAAGAGTGTATGGATTAAATAAAGTGCCTGACAGAACTAATTTGATGCTTTTTATTCAAGACTAAACACAGCTTTAGGGCAAAAGAAGAAAAAACATCTGGAAATTGCAGAGTATATGCCATCCATTTGCTTTGAAATAATTCATCTTGCACTATAAAAGTAGCAGAGGCTATATTAATACACAATGAAATGTTTTCTTTAGCAGTAGTATTCATTCAGTCTGGCATGTGTATACTTGAGAGTGTTATGTGTGGTATCTATGCATGCATGTGTATATGTATGTGTGTGTGTGTGTCTGTGTGTGTGTGGTATCTATGCATGCATGTGTATATGTATGTGTGTGTGTGTGTATGTGTGGTATCTGCGCATGCATGTGTATATGTATGTGTGGTATCTGTGTATACATGCATTTATATATGTGTGTGCATGTGTGTGTGTGTGTGTTCACTGTGTGTGTATATGTGTGACGGTCTGTAGGTCTGTGTAGCTCACCTTGTCATGTTTCAGAATGATGCTCATTCATGATGTGTTTAGTTTTTGGCTTCCTGCAAGGAACCTATTGATTCTTGTGCCTTTGAGTACAACTGACTGCATGTAATTATGCTGCTCTTTGACTGTACCTATGTGTACCTGAAAAGGTATACTGGTAACA
Source organism: Protopterus annectens (assembly GCF_019279795.1). NCBI lineage: Eukaryota > Metazoa > Chordata > Ceratodontiformes > Protopteridae > Protopterus > Protopterus annectens. Next base: position 33,099,915 of record NC_056726.1, read on the forward strand.
TACTACAGTTGGGAACACGGCATTAGCACTGAAATATAATAAAGGACATGGTACTATTATTTAAGTACAGGTAGGTACACTGAAAGACGTGAGACATTTGCATAGAATAGCTTGGTGTACTTTTTACACCACAGCCCACAGCTTGAAGCTTGTTTCTGCCTTTACAAACGGAATCCTTCTACATATAGTTCAATATATTTATTTCATATAAACAGCTGTAAAAACTTTTGATAAATTATATTAATACAAAAAAGACAATCCCTAATTTCCATACAAAATACTAATACTATTTAAAATTCTGTTCCTTGTGGAATAACAAACCTCTTTCTCACTCATCTTAGAGTGAAGGTTGAATGGTAGATGTCAGTTATCATCTGTAGTGTTTTTGTCAGTAAGACCCTAGCCATTTCTACTGCATATACTCACTACATCCCAAGGGATGGGAAATAGAGATTATAATGGATGATCATCGACTGGATATTGGGGATGATGAAGACAATCACATTTGAAGAAGGGAAAAAGGGCAAGCCTACAGTAGATGGCTAGGTGATTTGGGAGCTCATTCATATGAAATATTTGTAGGTGGCAGGAATACAAGGAATGTAACAACAAACCAGTAACAACCAAATCTTTTATTACACTTGCTTCTGACATCATGGCTACAAGCCTTCAAGGAAGATCTTCCTTGAAGGCTTGTAGCCGAGACGTCAAAAGCAAATGTAATAAAATATTTGGTGGTCACTAGTTTGTTGTTACATTAATTATTTTTTATTTTTTGTGATTTGCTAGGAAGAGAAGGAACGTTTATAAATTCTGAGAATCTGAAACACTTAGCAATGTGCCAAGTTAATCATGAACGCAACACTTACACCCAGTCTAAAACTATAGCAAACCTGCTAGCTGACAAGTTCAGTTCAAATGTCTCACCCCCATCTCCTCTTACCAAACCCAAAGAAATATCTGCAAACATCCCCCTACTGGTCAGTACATGGGAGCAGGTCCTTACTCCGCTTGCTAAAGCCAAAAACACAGCTTCCATGTGTCCCAACAACATTCCAAGGTGCTTCCTAAAATATCTTAAAACAGAATCTATCAGGGCCACTAGAAAATATCTTTAACCACAGTCTCAGGACAGGTTTTGCCCCAGAACAATAGCGGACTGTAACAATTGTCCCTCTGTACAAAAGGGGCCCATCAACTGACCCAGGGAACTACAGACCCATAAGCTTGACCAGTCTTTTCTGAAAGGCCATGGAGAGAATTATCATGGATCTGATCAATGCCAACATAGGAACTTTCCAAACACTGGACCAGACCCAAGTTGGCTTTGTTAAAGGGAGGTCTTACCTGCTCAGTCTGATGGGCTTCTTTGAGAAAGTCAACAGGGCTATGGTCAATGAAGTGAAAATATGCACACCACTTATGCAGATCTGACCAAAGCATTTCAAACAACCCTCAGTCAAGGATCATAGATAACTTACTGACTTATGATGAACATAACCCCCTATACCATTAGATGGATAACCAACTGTCTCAGTGACAGGGCACATGTCTACATAGGTGAATTCACTTCCAATAAGAAACCTGTTGCTAGTGGTGTTGCACACGGCTCAGTGTTGGGACCCCTCCTGTTTGGTACATACCTCTCTGAAGTGAAGGCCAGTGTTTGGGGCCTCTGATTCACCAAGTTTGATGATAACTGTAAGCTGAGAGTAATCACTAAATCTCCAAATGATGATGACATCCTACAAACTGGACTAAAAGTGGCAAACGACTGATGCCAAAACCACGATCACAGTCTAAATGCTAAAAAATGCATAATCATACCCTTTGGCAAATCAGATGTCCCTGCAAATTATAATATAGATAGCACACCCTTAAAAATAGACCCAGTTTGAGGGACCTCAGAGCACAGATAGATAGTAACCTAAACTTTGACCACCATGTAGCTGTAGTAGTGAAGAAATCCCTCTGTGTCGTTCAACTTATACGTAAAGGCATAGCATAAAGGTCATAGTGCTATTGTACTCAGTTCTTATCAGGCCCATAATCGAATACAATATTCACTTCTGCATGTACCTAACCAGGCATTATACAAAGCGTAAGGCACACGCCTTAAGCAGACTGACTAAAGACCCTGTCCCTTTACTGTGTCTCATATAATTTATTGACATGTGACCAATGCCTGACCTAGAGGGCATTCTCTAATCCTTCACTTTTGAAAATTTTACATATTCACAAGTAAAATTATACAAGGGTTATGCATTCCATGGACCTGAACCTTATTTGTGACTCTAGCAGAACTTGCTGGACAGATATATTCATATTCAAAAGGCTGCATCGTCAGCGGAATAAACCTCCCATGTTCATAAAACAAAGCGCATCCTTCACTCTCTTCAAAAAGAATTTGGCTAAATGGATGGAAACCATAAATCCACTCCCAGGCTACTGCCTATGTGACTTATGGAGAGGTCTGTAAAATGACTCAGGGCTCCAACACCCAAAGACTCACTACCCTGATACTACCCCATCCCATATCTGAGGAATTAGGAGAGATAGAATGGCTAAGCTGTTCTTTTTACAAGCATTCAGTACAAGGGATGATAAGGTATAGAGATATGAATATGCCAATCATGTCCATTATGTCACAATCTATAATAAGGGAATGAATGCAGTGAAATAAATAATAATTGGAGTATTTTGGAAGCTTTAACCAGACTTAAAAATACATTGGTGATAAATAAAACTTTGCATTTACGAATTGTAACAATTTAAAGAAAAAAGTTATGTTATAAAGCTGTGAGCATTAAAAGGGTACTAGTTGATACAAAGATGGGCACTTTTCCATGCTACAGTTGGTCTTTTTGCAAAGTGATTTTGATTAGTAATTACTTTATTCATCTAGTTATAGGAAAACTGTATATATTTAAATGCAGTGCAACTTGTAATAGTGTGAATATAATACACATGGCTAATTGTGTGCTATGTTCACATTCTATGTAATTACGTCTAGCAGAAGGCTTAAAGAAAGGATTACTGAACATTTACTGGATATACGGAGAGGTGGAATCAGTAATGCCTTAGCTTAGCATGTAGCTGAACTTGGTGAGACACATTC